>NC_036842.1:68949760-68988251 GCF_002910315.2 Salvelinus sp. IW2-2015 | reverse complement strand
GCCTGCCTGCCTGCCTGCCTGCCTGTCTGCCTGTCTGCCTGTCTGCCTGTCTGCCTGTCTGCCTGTCTGCCTGTCTGCCTGTCTGTCCGTTCCCAGGAGAGCAGGTCTTCATTACTCCCTCCTCCAGTGAGCTCTGATATGCAGAGTTACAGTACCAGTCAAATGTTTGGACACACCTAATTATTCAAGAGTTTCTTTATTTTATTGTCTATACTATTGTCTACATTCTAGAATAATAGTGAAGACATCAAAACTCAAATAACACATATGGAATCATGTAGTAAACAAAAAAGTGTTAAACAAATCCAAAATATATTTTATATTTTAGTTTATTCAAAAGTAGCCACCCTTTGCCTTTGATAGCTTTGTAAACTCTTGGCATTTTCTCAACCAGCTTCACCTGGAATGCTTTTCCAACCGTCTTGAAGGAGTTCCCACATATGTGACCCGCTTTAGGAAACTAGGCATACGTCGTGGGTCACTACTTCACGAGAGCTGTTTGAAAGTAAACTTTTTTTATTTATCGAAATGAGTTTTTTTGGCAAAAATGCCTTCTCAAACATGTGAACTTTCATGTGCCTTAATAACAAACTTGTCTGCCATCTGTAAATATGAAGACAATTGTTAAATTACGAGCCTAGTTGGTTTAGCCACAGAAAAAGAGAGCAACCTTCCCGCTAGCCGTGATTGGCTGAGATAATGAGTGGCCTGGTCATGCCGAGAGATGAGTTTGGATTGGTTTGCCATATAGCACGCTTCTGCCTATTTGAGCTGGTCAGTATGTCTAGGTAATCCTTTCTAACAAGGCTTTTGTTTGTATGTATCGCGTAGTAAAACTGCATTAGCCTAATGTCAAGTTAAAGTGTACTGTTAGCTAGCTAACATTAGCTGGCTGGCTAGCTAGCTAACGTTATGTGTATGCTCTCTACTTTCTGGTGGACTGAGTTTTGAAATCAGTGGAATACGAGTATGATAGCTAAGGAGATGGAGAAAACACCTGTCTCCGGATTATATCTTCAAACTAATGGCGACCATGGCATCCGACAGGAGATGCGTCCATCCATGATGTATACGGGTAAGATAGTCTAGCTAGCTACATTTTCAGATATTACACATTTCTAATTTGACAGAAAGTGGTTTCATTTCCAGTTAAAAAGTGTACTGTTAGCTAGCTAACGTTACGCGTATGATCTTATTATTCGTATCTCAGAGCCATTTGCTTGACTAGTTATAGCCTAATGTTAGTTAGCTAACATTGAACCTGGTTGGTTAGCTACCTGCAGATTCATGCAGGGTAGTAATGTCATGAGTTGGGATTATGGTTAATTGTTTACCTAGTTAGCTAACTAGCAACATGTCTTAAAAAAAAGACTTGTCTGAGTGTGCCAGAGCGCAGAATAACTGACAAATGTACGAACGCTCAACACCCGTTGAGTATGGCCGGTGTCAGTAAACGTCGGCATAAAAAAAATCGTAATTCAATTGTTGCCAGCAGCACAGTTACAGTCCCCAAAGCTCTGGATAACATGAAAACAACCTAACCAGCTCCGCTAGGACGAGTAAAATGGTCAGAGGGGGTGTTCTCTTATTATGTGTCTGGAAGTAGCTAGCAAGCTAGCCAATGTTAGCCAGTTAGCTTGGGTGCTTGACTGCCGTTGTGAGGTCAGAACGTTCGGATCAACCCTACTCATTGGCCAGAGCGTCCAGAGTGCGCTTTGAACGCTCCGAGAGCAAAAGCTCTGAATTTACAAACTGATCATATGACAGGACACTTGAGGTCACCAACGCTCTGGATAACATAACAGCCTAACCAGCTCTGCTAGGGTGAGTAATGTTCAGTGAGCTTTTCTCTCATTTGTGTCTGGAAGTAGCTAGCAAGTTAGCTTGGGTGCTTGACTACTGCTGTTAGTACAGAATGCTCGGATCGACCCATAAAGAGATGGGTGGCGCTAAAGCTGAAGGGTGTGAACGATGCTGAATGGGTGTAGACAAAGAAGGGCTATCCAGTAGTAGTAGTAAATATTCAAAGGCCAATTTCTCAAAAGTGAGTTTACAAGTTTATCAACTTTCAAAGCAAAATGTATTTCCCATTGTTCCTCAACTGTAGTGATGATATACCATTTTGTAGCTCTGTGTCTCTGCTTTTTTCCAATGTAAAAAACAAACACTATTTCAAATTTTGCTACATAAGACCGATTTGAGCCGGTCGGTAACATATGCTGAGCACTTGTTGGCTGCTTTTCTTTCACTCTGCGGTCCAACTCATCCCAAACCATCTCAATTGGGATGAGGTCGGGTGATTGTGGAGGCCAGGTCATCTGATGCAGTACTCCATCACTCTCCTTCTTGGTCAAATAGCCCTTACACAACCTGGAGGTGTGTATTGGGTCATTGTCTTGTTGAAAAATAAATGATAGTCCCACTAAGCCCAAACCAGATGGGATGGCTTATCGCTGCAGAATGCTGTGGTAGCCATGCTAGTTAAGTGTGCCTTGAATTCTAAATAAATCACTAAGTGTCACCAGCAAAGCACCCACACCATCACACCTCCTCCTCCATGCTTCACGGTGGGAACTACACATGCAGAGATCACCTACTCTGCGTCTCACAAAAGGCATGGCGGTTGGAACCAAAAATGTCCATTGCTCATGTTTCTTGGCCGAAGCAAGTATTCTTATTGCTGTTCTTGACTAGTGCTTTCTTTGCAGCAATTCGACCATGAAGTCCTGATTCATGCAATCTCATCTGAACAGTTGATGTTGAGATGTGTCTGTTACTTGACCTCTGAAGCATTTATTTGGCCTGCAATTTCTGAGGCTGGTAACTCTAATGAACTTATCCTCTGCAGCAGAGGTAACTCTGGGTCTTCCTTTCCTGTGGCGGTCCTAATGAAAGCCAGTTTCATCATAGCGCTTGATGGTTTTTGCGACTGCACTTGAAGAAACTTTCAAAGTTCAAGAAAGGTTCCAGATTGACCTTCATGTCTTAAATTAATGATGGGCTGTCATTTATCTTTGCTTATTTGAGCTGTTTTTGCTATAATATGGACTTGGTATTTTACCAAATGGGGCAATCTTCTGTATACCACCCATACCTTGTCACAACACAACCGCTAAAATGCATTAAGAAGGAAAGAAATTCCACAAATGAACTTTTAACAAGGCACACCTGTTAATTGAAATGCATTCCAGGTGACTACCTCATGAAGCTGGTTGAGAGAATGCCAAGAGTGTGCAAAGCTGTCATCAAGGCAAGGAGTGGCTACTTTGAATAATATTTTTAACACTTTCTTGGTTACTACATGATTCCATATGTATTATTTCATATTTTTGATGTCTTCACTATTATTCTACAATGTAGAAAATAGTAAAAATAAAGAAAAATCCTTGAATGAGTACTGTATGTGTGTCCAAACTTTTCACTGGTACTGTACTCCTACTGTACTCCTATATCCTAGTGCAATGCTCAACCAGTAAGGCAATCAATTTGGGACATTACAATTTTCACAGACACCTCGCTCAACTAACAAGGATTAACTACAGCGATAAATTAACAGCAACATCTAATTTCATAAGTCCATGTCTCATCCATTTCTATTGGGACATTGCACCGGCATTATATTTTCTTTATCAAGATGATGGTATTATTTAAGGAAAGAGATTTCACAAAAGAACTGAATACCCTTTTTCATAATGTGCTTCAATAGGGGAAGTGAAACCATGAAGTGGCAGTGACATCGTAGCTAAAGTCAAGGTGACCCTCAATCTGTTTAATGGGGATGGACATGCACAATAACAGAACTGTGCCAAAGAGAACCATCTTAGGAGAATTCCTCTTAACGGTAAATAAGTACAGGAAGATGAAGAGAAGCAAACCATGCTGACAGAATCTATGTTCTATAAATGAACAGGGATCAGACGCTACTTCTGTTCAAACACAGCTGCATTAGGTAGGCAGCAGGACACTGCCAGACTTCACACAGTGTATTACAGAGTTTATTTTATAAGAGCAGCTTCTTCATCGGCCCATCCTGCTTCTCTTTATAAAATATGAAGCATATGACTCACACTAACAGTGGCGTGGGCACCAGGCAGAGTCACTCAGCATTAGCTGTAGCAAACTTTTTGGGGAGCAACGGTTGGGTTGAGAATATGTTGTGCATTACTAGGTTCTGATGAGCTGTTCACTTCCATGGTGTGCTGTCCTGATCTGAACCACACAATCCGTAAGGTAACGTTGACACTCGTATTAAGTTTATGAAGCGTACATCATTCTGTGACTGGGGAATAAGTAAAAACCCATTTAGACATCCAAAATAGAGCTCCCTACACTCCACAGCCAGAGTGGTGAAATTATGCTAACAATAAAGCCAGGTGTGGCTTTCCTCAATCTCATTGATATACTGCTTTCACATACACCCATACAGGAACATGTCTAAACTTCAATATGAGAATCACACCTTACACTAAATAGGCTTAAACTGCACAAACGTGCAACATTTTCTGACACAATATGATTTAAACCTAATGTACAGTATCTGTATCTGTCTGTAATTTCTCCGACTAAAAGATGTAAGAGCTGGGTAAGCATCTATAACAAAAGTACAGGGACTGGTTTGTATCCTCTTCACCCTAGTAAGGGCCACAGGCATCTTTAACTGGTGATTTAATATTGTCACGAGAGTTATTGTGCCCTGCGTTTCTTCTTAAAGAAATAGTCTGTCTTTTCCTTTAACTGTTTGCACCATTGCTCTGTCATTGAAAAACTCATTTTCCCTAGATGCAACACATTTCTCTAACCCTGTCAGCATCGCGGTCTCCCTCAGCTGCTAGATACTATCTCTGTGTGTCCCTCAGCACATGTGGAGCCCAGAGAGATCTGATTTTAATGCTCCAGGAGAAGGAACAATTAGACAGGAGTCCGGCCATCAAGACATTAGACACCACCTCACCCTCCTGATCACTTACACAACTGGGAGGGTAAAATCACCAACAAACACAGCTATAAAGTCACAGCTCTTCCACTGCCAAATTATGTTATTCATTTTGTTACACACAGCCAGGAGAATATCAATCACTCCCCCCTTCTGTCATTGATTTTTCAGACATTTATTCAAATTGTTCGAGGACAGGGATCAATGGCAACTCTATCGACCATCACTTTCTAGCTGGACACCAAATTATAATATTACTCTAATAAAATGTTTTAATTAACCTTTATTTAACTAGGCAAGTCAGTTAAGAACAAATTTATATTTACAATGACGGCCTACCTAATACTTCCTATATGAACCGAACATTACCTCCTTTAAAAGAGACAACCTCAAGGGATTTTGTTTGTCAGCTGGTGAAATATAATATTATCATACTAAAAATATGATGCTGAAGACAGGCTGTCATACTGAGAGTATGTAAAGAGCAGTGCTCAGTGTGCTGAGGCCTGCTCTGAGAGCTGAATGTGTGGTGTGTACTGTGTAGTAACCTTATACAGCATGTGTCTTTACTACCATGCACGTCCTAATAATACACTGACCAGTGCATGCACCCCGGCCACAGCCAATACGGCTACACACACAGGCTTCGTTCTCCCGGCCGACCGGCCGCGCCCAGAAATCATCCGAGGTCACTCCTCTCTTCCTGCAGGCCTCTAAATTTAGCTCAGCCTAAAAACCGACTGGAGCAGATCAGTGGAAGACGGTCTGTAGGCCTGCTGCTAGGTCGCGTGGCAATCCCTAAAAGGGCACAAAGATATGTGACAACTGCTAGCATTCCCAGGCAACGCTGTGGACAGCACGGAACTGTAGTAACCGCTTTAATCCCAGAGACTTAGTTTGAACTGTAACAGAGGAATCCACAAGCTAGGCTGTCACTTGGCTACCACAGAGAAATTATCCTACTACAGTACGGATCAGAAATGATTAAAAAAGCTAAGCTGAAAGTTAGTCTTCTAAAGGTTCTCAGAATCAATAACATAATCTGGTTCTTATACAAGGATGTGACTCTTATAAATAAGGAGTATCGTGCGGAAAACATTTGAAGTGACATTGAATAATTCCAGCAGATATCCCAGAAACATTCAACAGAAACGTTGAACATATGCCAACAATATCTTAAACTGTGTGCCAAATGTTTGAGTCACTTCTTGGTGAGAGGTTATTTGATAAGATATCAACCATATTTTGGGGTTTCACAGCATTACGCTGGAAAGTTATGACAGATGGATAACAAAAAGGCATAACAAATGACAGAAGGCTTTAAATCCCCTAAAAACCACAATTATAAATATTTTTGATAACATTTGGACAAGGACAGCACTAAGCCCACAAGACTCGCAGGACTAGTACCTAATCTTTTCTATTATCGGTGTCCTTGAGTCAGAGTGACAGACAGTCTCCTTCCCTATTGTTTGAGCATGTGGCACCTTTCACAGGGCCAGAGACACAGTTGGTCAAAAGTGTATCTCAGAGACAAAAATCCAGGGCATATGGGCTGAAGATTTCTGTCTGAGCAGCAGAGGAACAGCCCTGAATGGCGACTCGGTGGCTGTGTAGGCTATCGATTGTGTCATGCTGATGAATGAGGATTCACAAGTCCAGCTGCAGGCAGGGCATGTTATTAGGGTGTGTGTGTGTGTGTGTGTGTGTGTGTGTGTGTGTGTGTGTGTGCCATGACATACTTTATGTCTAGATATTTATGCTGTATAAGCAATATTCTGTATGTGCTGTAATTTATGTTAAATCTATGGTGGTGTACTGTGTAGGCACACCCATTTCACCCAGGATGTTGTGTAAACTTTTGATTTGGTCCCAAACAGGAAATATCAGATGAGTTCAGAATGTGGTGCTCACGTGCAGAAATGCATGACTGCGACCTCTCTAACAGGTCAATGTGGGCTGAGGGAGAGGATGACATGACATGTTCTTTCCCAAAAGCCCAGTCACATACTGTATACTCACACATCCTTGGAATTCTAAACACAAAACCGCTTGATACGCAAACCCATGGCAGAACATGGGCACGTATCTCCAGGCAGAGAGAACCTCAGCTATAAGTACAGTTAGAGTGTACCACCCACTGGGGGAATGGTGATCACATTCTGTGGTAAAACTGGAAATAAGTGGCAAAGAGCTCCAGTGAATGAATGAATGAATTTGTCAAGGTCAACTGAGTAATTGAAAAAATTAAAACAAAGATAATGTCATACTGTCTATTCAACCACAGAAGCATAAGGTTTCATTCACTGAACTGAACCTGCTAACATTGGCCTTGGCAGCGTAATACTGTTCTTAATTATAAAAAAAAAAAAATCACATTTAGATCAATTTGCAGAAAAACATGCAAAACCTGAGGCTGACTTCTGTCTGGTTTAGAAATAGAGACATTCACTTGGGGACAGTTGTCCTGGAACAAATCGGGCTGATCAAAGAGCTGGAGAAGAGTTGAAAGGTTACGGAGAGAAGAAGAAAGCTCATTAGAGTGTGCTAGAGAAGCACCACAATAACATTGACAACAATAACAATGATGGACATTGTCTGCTTGAAGAAGCCTAACCATAATAAGAAGATGCCAGACAGAATTATTCTGTTTTGTTTCTCCTTTTTAGGGAATCAGAGCAGATCGGAGAGAAAAAAATCCCCAAATAAAAAAACGTACAAAAAAAAGAGGTGGGTTCGTGACCGTACAAACATAGCCTTCTGTTCATCCATCACACAGACATACATTTGGAATATAGGCCTTAGGACGGTATTCAGTGAAAGCAAATCCTTAAAGAGGGGAAGGAAGAGCCACTGGCCGGCCCACCACCATTGTTATTATTTTTGTTGCCGAGCTGAGGAGTGTCGCGCAGCAAAACAAAAACAATTGAAGTTCATATTGTGCTCTTCTATCGCAAGTGCAATGATGTCCAAGGGGAAAAAAACTGTGTTCGTTTCACCATTAATTAAGGATTCCAGCCTAAGAAGTGTGACAGAACGTGCAACAAAATACTCACGACCAACCCGACACTTTTAGTGACAGGTCCGTTATCTGACTGTAATCATACTGTAGACTGTAATCATGTCCCTCCAGATGAGGATCTGCTGTACAGACACCTGAGCACACCACATAAACATCAGACAAGTGGGTAAAAATAACTGTAAGGAGTTTGAGAGTGACTATTTCAGATGAAAGCTTTTTGACACGGAGATGTGTCAAAACGTTGCCTTGGTGGGTGTTGTGATGTTGTGATGCCTGCAGACCCACCAGCCTAGTTCCTGTCCATCTGGTGGACACAGGTCACATTAGCACCTCCTTCCACACCCCATCCCTCTGTGTTTACTGAAATCGCTCAATGAGGCATTATCTGAGCAGATTTATTTTGACAATGCAGGACTCAACCTGCTGGGATTATTTCTGAAGTCTGTCATGAGGAGCCTGCAGAGATGATTTCAGAGGATTTCTTTTTATAAAGTTGAGCTGCTCCCCCATCTTCATGCTTCCATGGCCCTACGGGTCCAATAATACTGCTGCACGGCATAATTACACATCCATGCACGCCTACAGCATGCAAATCATAATACCCTTTGTGTTCTAGGCTAAATCTGCCTGCAAATCTGCCTCCCTTTTCCCATTACAGCCATTTTAATATCAGTTTCACAAAGAACTCTCTCCATTCCTCTCAAACAACACACTGTACAGTGTATAGAAAGATGGGAAATTGATTTCTGTACTTTTACAGCTGCACTACAACAGTTTTGCATTGACATTCATAACCTCTTCACCAAAAAATGTAGCAACAATCTCCTCCAGAGAGAACACAAAACACATGCCTCATCTTATTCCCATTAAGGCGGGTGGGTCTTCAGATTGACTATGTTACAGTATGTTTCCTCTTAATAACAAATTAGAGAAATGGAAAAATCCCATTTGAACCTGAACCCTACCCAATCCATAACACACCCATCAGACTCAACGGGAGCTCCTCTGAATAGGCTGGATGTGTCATCCTCAAGAACACATGATGGCTCTCCACATGGATTTCCACACAAACAATGTTTTCAAATAATTTAACAGAATTCTAAGATCTTGGTGTGATCACCATAGTCCTCTAGTAAGAGGAAAGAGGGAGAACAACAATACACAGGCAATGCATCATGCTTTCAGGAACCATGAATAACCTTCACACCAATACCTTTACACCAGTGACTCACCCAGGGTCATTATAAGGGGATGGGGAGTGTTTCCTACAAAAAACCACAGCAGCACAAATGGATCCTCTAGCCTTCAGAATTACATCGTAAATCACTCACAACACTATAGGTACCAGGATATTACAAGAGGAAAATAGGGGATTGATATGTGTTTTGATAAGAGGACGACGCATTTCCATTTCCAGTTAACATTTCCAAATATAAATGATGTTGTGTTTTGATCACATTTGTAGGCCCTGCCTCAAACGTACAGTATGTGCTCTCATCTGGGGCTGTATGGCAAATGGCCCAAGACTCTTCTAAAGGCCTGTCAGCCCCCCCATGGGGCCAAAATATATCTCTCTCTATTACAGTATCCAGATAATTGACTACTGAAAATGTGTGTTAGAATAACACTATTGCATCCATGTCTGGTATCTGAGACTACACTACAGTTCAAACGTTTGGGGTCACTTAGAAATGTCCTTGTTTTCCATGAAAACATTCACAAAATGAGTTGCAAAATGAATAGGAAATATAGTCAAGACGATGACAAGGTTATAATACTTTTTAATTGAAATAATAATTGTGTCCTTCAAACTTTGCTTTCATCAAATAATCCTCCATTTGCAGCAATTACAGCCTTGCAGACTTTTGGCATTCTAGTCAATTTGTTGAGGTAATCAGAAGAGATTTCACCCAATGTTTCCTGAAGCACCTCCCACAAGTTGGATTGGCTTGATGGGCACTTCTTACGTACCATACGGTCAAGCTGCTCCCACAACAGCTCAATAGGGTTGAGATCCGGTGACTGTGCTGGCCACTCCATTATAGACAGAATACCAGCTGACTGCTTCTTCCCTAAATAGTTATTGCATAGTTTGGAGCTGTGCTTTGGGTCATTGTCCTGTTGTAGGAGGAAATTGTCTCCAATTAAGCACTGTCTACAGGGTATGGCATGGCGTTGCACAATGGAGTGATAGCCTTCCTTCTTCAATATCCCTTTTACCCTGTACAAATCTCCCACTTTACCACCACCAAAAGCATCCCCAGACCATCACATTGCCACCACCATGCTTGATAGATGGTGTCAAGCACTCCTCCAGCATCTTTTAATTTTTTCTGCCTCTCATGAATGGTCTACTTTGTGATCCGAACACCTCAAACTTAGATTTGTCTGTCCATAACACTTTTTTCCAATCTTCCTCTATCCAGTGTCTGTGTTCTTTTGCCCATCTTAATCTTTTCTTTTTATTGGCCAGTCTGAGATATGGCTTTTTCATTGCAACTCTGCCTAGAAGGCCAGCATCCTGGAGTCGCCTCTTCACTGTTGATGTTGAGACTGGTGTTTTGCAAGTACTATTTAATGAAGCTGCCAGTTGAGGACTTGTGAGGCGTCTGTTTCTCAAAGTAGACACTCTAATGTACTTGTCCTCTTACTCAGTTTTGCACCAGGGCCTCCCACTCCTCTTTATATTTTGGTTAGGGCCAGTTTGCGCTGTTCTGTGAAGGGAGTAGTACACAGCGTTGTACGAGATCTTCAGTTTCTTGGCAATTTCTCACATGGAATAGCCTTCATTGCTCAGAACAAGAAAAGACTGACGGGTTTCAGAAGAAAGTCATTTTTTTCTGGCCATTTTTAGCCTGTAATCGAACCCACAAATGCTGATGCTCCAGATACTCAACTAGTCTAAAGATGGCCAGTCTTATTGCTTCTTTAAATCAGCACAACAGTTTTCAGCTGTGCTAACATAATTCCAAAAGGGTTTTCTAATGATCAATTAGCCTTTTAAAATTATAAACTTGGATTAGCTAACACAACATGCCATTGGAAAACAGGAGTGATGGTTGCTGATAATGGGCCTCTGTACACCTTTGTAGATATTCCATTAAAAATCTGCCGTTTCCATCTACAATAGTCATTTACAATATTAACAATGTCTACACTGCATTTCTGATCAATTTGATGTTATTTGAAATGGACCAAAAAAATTGAAATGTTCTTGTTTTTGAAAGAAACGCTAAATGACCCCAAACTTTTGAATGGTAGTGTATATGAATGTATTATTTCTCTGGTAATTTGTATCTGTAAAGAGTGAACACTGACGACACTGTCCTCTTGTCCCAATTGTGCTTTTTTGTATTGGTCTCATCCCCCACACAAGTCTTTAGATGCTGTGACATCCTATGGGTAATCAGGTTACCGTGACTTGGTATCGTTTGATTGGTCAATGGTGGTTGGTTTTGGTTTGAAAAAGTCACACCTTCAAATGTTATAAACGGAATGAAATACCTTTATTCTGCCTCTTTTCCTAATACACACTATGGAATGGTTGTATGAGAAATTCTCATTGCCTAGGCTTCTAGGCATCTGTTTTTTCATGCTTTGCCTTGTAATTTATCTTTATGCGTAGAATAATGCTTGTTAATGATTTGTAATTTAAGCTTTATTCCTTGTATTATTAATCCAATCATTTTACAAAGTTATTACATAATAATTGCATTTTGCATCCGGTTCTCTTGACCATTCCTTGATCTGCGTCAGCTAATCTCATGGTACTTGATTCCACACCATTTAACTATAACATTAATGGAGTCAGATTGAAGAGACTTGGAACATATTAATTGCATAGTCTTATGTGTCGCATGTGAGGTGTATATATAATATTGCCTATATGATATTACTTCACTACACATTTATCTAATTTCTTTCTATTTCAATTTTGACAAATCAAAGCTTGACATGCTGTTACTGAGAAAATACACTGTACCCTTTCCACTCATCTGGGGAGTGCATTTCTGGTCTGTATAGTGCCGGATATGACTTGAATGATGGCTATGTAGGGAAGAGTAAGTATAAGTAAATCACTAGTCAAGCTTTGATGGCACCACATCAAGCACTGAGACAGCCATCATGATGACATGCCCACACAATGGTAAACTTTGCCTTCCAAGTCCTTACCGCAATTTCAAGCGATCTCAGGATTCAGCTGCATGACCCAGCTGGATAACAAATGACAAACAACATGTACTGTAGGCTACTACTGCTATTTGGGCACTTTGTCTGTTCAGTGCAGAGCAGCAGGTGTGAAACATCTGAAGTCCAAGTCAACGTTTGATGGTGTTTGCCAGCATCATAATGGGAACGTTCAGATAACAATCAAAGTCAGCAGCTACATGAGCAGTTAAATTGGCAGAAAGATCCAACACACGTGTAACCCAATACCATCCTTCTTCAATAGTGACGTACAACATTTAGGCACTTTAAAAGGTGAAACGCTTTATGAAACTACTATGCTAGTTGCACGACTGAATGCATTCAACCGAAATGTGTCTTCTGCATTTAACCCAACCCTTCTGAATCGACATCCACATCATTGGAGCTCGGGGAGAAGTTGTTGTTGGGGTTTACCCGGCTCGGGGTATTGAATAAGCAACCTTTTGGTTCCTGGCCCAACGCTCTTAACCTGTAGGCTACCTGCCGCCCTACTACTTAGCTACATTCATTCTAACCTACCTTAGAAACACCTGCACCAGGTAAATCAGGACACAGACGTAATCCAATATCTCATCAGATGTGTATGACTTGCAAGTAACCTCAGGCAAAAACGCAACAAAGGTCTGGAAATTGAAATCAAGAAGGATGGACCATGGAGGTAAGACCAAGAAGAAAGACAGTCACCATCTGAGGTTTAAAGGCATGGTCCAATGCGGTCTGCTGCTCACAATAAGGACCGGCCAGACCATTGGAAGCACTGAGCATGTCATCAGTCTGGACTGGAAATCAAGGCAATTGTCAGTCTTAGGAGAACGATTGTTTGAAGTTACGTTAATAATCCACTCCACAACAGCCTCTTCAACCTTTCCTTTGAGAACTGTATGAGAGTTTGCATGAGTGTTTTATGGCTGTACCTTTTATTGATACACTACTGTGTTGCATTTCCTGTTGATCCAGAGGATCCCCAGCTGTGCTACTGCTATAGAAGAAAACCAATATAGTTTATACAAGTCCATACATGATCTCTGAGCCCATCCTGAGGAATTTCATGGACCATGCAAAAAGAGTACTGGAACATTGCACTTGCAGCACTGCAAAGGCTTATCCAGAGCTCAACACTCATCTGTGCATAATAAAACACAGGGATGAAAATCCCCCAGAAAATGTAAACAGCCTACCTGTCCCAACTCATGCTTGTTGAGGTGTTGCCTCTCATACCATATTAATACTGCTGGAGCACTTCTTTTAAAGAACACTTCGCCCTGGATAGAACTCACAGGAAAACCCATACAGCTGAAATAGCTGGAGGTGAAGGGGTCACAATATTGCAGACCTGGGCAGAAAATAGTTGTATTTTGTAGTTTACTTGAAAATAACTTTTCAAATACTCGAGGGAGTTGAATATCGTTTATATACTGAGTGTATAAAACATTAGGAACATCTGCTCTTTCCATTACATAGACTGACCAGGTGAATCCAAGTGAAAGCTATTATCCCTTATTGATGTCACCTCCACTTCAATCAATGTAGATAAAGGGGAGGAGACAAGGCTTAAAAATCATTCTTTAACCTGAGACAATTGAGACATGGATTGTGTATGTGTGCTATTCAGAGGGTGAATGGGCAAGACAAGATAATTAAGTGCCTTTGAACAGAGTATGGTAGTAGGTGCCAGGCGCACCGGTTTGAGTGTGTCAAGAACTACAACGCTGCTGGGTTTTTCACACTCAACAGTTTCCCATGTCTATCAAGAATGGTCCACCTCCCAAAGGACATCCTGCCAACTTGACACAGCTATGGGAAGCATTGGAGTCAACATGGGCCAGCATCCCTGTGGAACGCGTTCGACACCTTGTAGAGTCCATACCCCGACGAATTGAGGCTGTTCTGAGGGCAAAATGGGGTGCAACTCAATGTTAGGAAGGTGTTCCTAATGTTTTGTACACTCAGTGTAGAGCTAACTAAAAAGCAACAATTTTCTTTGATATTCAAATACAGGTCTCAGAAAAACAAATCATATTTCAAAGTATTTTAATATATTAAAGTAAAAAATAATAAAAAAATTATGCTTGCCAAATACCAAAACTGGTTGTTCTGTGCAGGTGTGATGTAGTTTGTTGATATGATGTTGTTGATTGTATGTTTTGTAATGCTTATAAAAGAGAAAATAAATTGTATTATGTAACATGCTAATAAAATGTTACTCCAAACGTAATTGCAGTTTTATATGTCACAGGCACAAGAACAGTGCAATATTAAGTGTTACTGAGAATGCTAACAGTAACAAAATATGGATACTAAGTGTCAAAAGGAAAGTAAATATCCCAAAGCTGCCTTGAATCAACTATAGCCAAGGTAAGAGGAAAATCATGTTAGTTTGTATTCTGAGTAAACTATCCATTTAAAGACGGTATAGAGTGTTTGAAACAAGAACACTTACCCTGAGATGGACAAAGAGGTTTGAAGTTGTTTTTGCTAAGCATCCAACTTGTTTGCAAATGGCTTTGAATTACTCTACAGTATTTTCAGGTATCATAAAATGTATTGCAGCCTTCTACTTTTTGAGTGGAATGTTGAAAGAGTCATACAGTAGTTGAGCATCATAACTTAAAATATCATTGGTTAATTGGTTTGACTTGATAATATTATTTTTATTTACATTTGAGTCATTTAGCAGACACAAAGGACATTATGGATAATTAACATTTACAGAATCTTCTGATAGAAAGGTATTCTGTAGATCAAATATGACTGTCAGAGTGGAATAGTATAGGACATTTCTATTTCTGTCATTAACATGCAGTTCCAGACACAGCCCTGTCAGTAGTTAAAGGCAGTCAATCTAACAGTTTATGAAAAGTAGTCACTTCCTGAAATCTGTATTCAAATATCTTTTTAAGTAGTTGCTTTCTCAGATCTGTATTCAAATAGTTTTAGAAATGAGTTACTTTCTGAGATGTATTTAATTACATTTTACATAGAAATTTAGCAGACACTTTTATCCAGTGCGACTTACAGGAGCAATTAGAGTTAAGTGTCTTGCTCAAGGACACAGACAGATTTCTCACCTAGTTGGTTCAGAGATTCGAACCAGCAACCTTTCGGTTACTGGCCCAACGCTCTTAACCACTGATATGTATTCAAATGGATGTAGTCACCTCCAAAGTAATTATTTGTTCCCCTGGAAGAAAATAGTTATTTTTCACAAAACATAGTTAAAACTATAGTTATCGTAGGGCTGCAATACTTTGAAATGCATGTTTGGATTCATAGTTTATGATATGCTCTTCACTTCAATAATAAAAGCAGGAAGGTACACCCACTGAATAGGTAGGCCTAATTCATGTGAGCGAAACCAAGGTCAACCAGTATTCTACCCTGTGAATTGAAGTTTCATGAGGTTTGAGGAGACTCTTCTATGAACGTTTTCCTTTAAAGCAGTATTTTTTTAAGGGGTTGCTTTGAGCAACTGCAGGGAGAAGACAAAGAGACAGTGAGCTTTTAGAACACTGACGAAGAACAATGCTGGTTGAGAAAAACAAAGGTTCTGGAATTTACAAAGATCAGTGGGAAAAGGATAGGGCCTATCTTTAGGTACAATAGAATGCGCCATCAAAACAAGAAAATTAACCCAGCAGCTGAACATGGCAAGTAGCACAGAACAGGCCTGTTGAGTATCATTGACCTGGAGGGTCTTTGTGAGATAGTTTCAGGAACAACCACAGAATAGGACAGTTCAGAGACTTAGCTTATTAAGAGCAGAATCTCGTTCCTGGTGATGAAGAGCCTGTCAGGGCTGAACTCACATCAAACAGCAATAAGTTCTTCCCTATCTGTCTGACCAGAACAGGAGGTATCAGCCTGGCCTCAGTGCAAAAGAAACCTGAGACTCCATCACAGGTGGACTGATGCGAATGTTGAGTCAATATGACACCTTCAGAACCATGCTGATGTACACCTACTGTTGCTCTACTGTCTCCTGTATGTATGTACCTTCCTCTGACAAAAGCAACTCTGACAACAGACAAGACAAAAGCTTGGTGGAGTAACAAGTTGTGCTGAAGATGCCATTTCCCTGATACGTTAATATTCTCTGCCTTTCAACAAAAATAAGTGGTAATTGAAAGAAATAGACACATGGAATGCGACTGCAATAATCAATAGTTCTTTCTTCATCCCACTGTACTAGTGATAACAGTATTTTGACACTCTAAAACTGAAAACTGTCCAGGCCGATCTTTATATTGTTTCAACCGGTAAGTAATAAAAATAAATGTGGGATCATCATTGTCTAAGCAGGTGTGATGTCTCCCTAATACATCTACAGAGTGTGTGTGTGTGTGTGTGTGTGTGTGTGTGTGTGTGTGTGTGTGTGTGTGTGTGTGTGTGTGTGTGTGGAGCCCAGAGCTGATCCTCGGCACTAAGCCAAGTCCTGCACAGTGACTGGATGTGACAGCCGAGACAGAATTATTATTTAGCCCATTATCCCTCCAGTCACACTGCTGCCTGGGCACCATCACACCACCACATAGGCTACTGTACAAACACATTCAGCAGCCTCTCCGCCAAACATGAAGCAGTACCACTACCCAGCAGCATCGGTGGCCATTGGATGAGAGTTGTTATCCTTTCCAACCTTGGAGGTTTGTGCAATGACTTTTTCCATGTAACATTGGCTATGCTTAAATGAATGCCTTTTTGTAAACGTCATATTCCTGTAAATATCCAGTTAGGTACTTGTGGTGCTCTAAACAGTAGAGTAAACTATTAAGCTCCGAGTAATTGCTCTGACCTGGCTTACCTCCGGACCTCCACATTGTTAGGTGACTCACTTATGGGTGCATCACTGCATGAGATTTCTCAAAAGAGAGAGCTATTGTTTGTTGAACATTGAAGGCTATACAAACCATCCTGACTCAAGTAGCCTGAGTCAGAGCTTTTTATTACGCAGTCGTCTGTTGGTCATGTTCAGGGGCTTGGCTGCCAAGAAACAGTACCTCTAGCAACCCAGGAGGCACACTAGATTCACTCCGTCTCTGCGAGATTAGAAACATACTGTCTGGGAGGTGATGGGCTGAATGGAATTGTAAATCTGTAGCCTTGTAATTGGGATTTCACAGGACCACTTTCATTATTTTAACCTGAATAGATCGAGTAGATTTCTTGGTGGAATACTACATCTACCAAATGCTACTGTCACGTTCTGACCATAGTTCTTGTGTGTTTTGCTTGTTTTAGTGTTGGTCAGGACGTGAGCTGGGTGGGCATTCTATGTTGTGTGTTGTGTGTCTAGTAGAAGGCTGCCGTTACAGCTACTTTACTCTTGTTCACTACTCCTATTTCCCTCCAAGATTAGATTAAATTGTGACAAAGGCACAAGTTATCAGAATGAGAAATTCAAGATAAAATATTGAATGGTAGAAATTGGATACATCATCATACTGGGTGATTCAACACTATTCCAAATACTGGAACTATCAACTTTTCAATGTAGTTGTCATGCAGTTTCACGTTTCAGAACAAACTATTGAAACTTTCTAAATCCCCAATGCAATTAGCCATCACCAGTTTGCAATAGCAAATGTGCCAATGGCCAAACTGTGTTTTAAGCATTTGTGTCTAATCAATTAAACATCTGTTTTGTGTCAGTTAAGCAGGTAGGAGTCTGGATGTATTTTTGTTGCACGACCACACATGCTCACTCACAGCTCCTAAGGAAGCCTACATTGTTCGATACCCTAAACTCCACACCCCTGGTGCTATGGTGGTGTGTTGCTCTTCTGTTAACCACATTGTTTTGTCTAACATACTGAAGCGTTGGTCAGTCAGCAGCAGTGAACCTGAAGCTGAGACTGGGACATGGAACAACGCTATATTGAGTACATTCTTCTATTTGGAAAGGCAACTCTTGTTTGGAAGGTATTTACAAATTGACACAAAGGGGGTGTTAAATCCCAGTGCCACTGGGGTCAGATTCCTGCTGTTGCAGGTGTTGAGGACATTCGCTCTAGCCTCTGCCTTTTAAGAACAAAAAACATTATGTGATCCCAATTACATTTAATTTTACAGGGGATTTATTAATAGTTCAATAGCGTTTTGAAAAATGGACATTTCAATATAAAATAATCAATGAGCACCAAAATGTGAAGTTCATAGGAGCATGTCAAATTGGGTGTCAAATGAAAGCTAACCCAGCCAAAATGTCCAGGTAGGCCCCACCTGGATTGTATATGGGCTTCAACTGGGCAGGGGCTCTAAATGGATATCTTAGCTGGTGCCCAATTGGGTAATAGAGTGGGTCCCAAATGGGCTGTAAGTGGGGAATCTGGTGTTCTTTTTTCAGGAATAATGATTGGGACCCAACCGGGTTAACCATTTGGGTCACAAGCAGGTAAACCCATGTGGGCTACAACCCAAGTACCAAATGGGCCCTGAATCTATTTGAAATGGGCTGTAAGTGAGCTGTCTGGTGTGAATATGGTCATGGTATGTCTTTGGGCATACCAACTGGGTCACACATGGGAAAACCCATCTGGGCTATAACATGGGTCTCAATTGGACCCTACTCTTCATGCTGTTACTGGCGGTGGGTATTTATGCACTTTAGCCCGCTATCACAGAAAAAGCTCCCAGCAAGCTGGTTACCCCTCTGGGCCACAAATGTGCTCTGGAGACAACTGCTCCAGCCATGGTCACCACACAAAAATAACAAAGAGCTAGCACTGCCCAACGTATGTCGTAAGGGACACATGTCGCTAAAACTACCAGGGGAGAAGACGAGTCCAATCCATGCTACCAATCCATGCTACCCCAACAATCTCTCACTGCTAACACCGGACAAACACTAACCTGATGTTCCAACAATGAGCAAAGCAGGATCTCCAACCAGGAACAGGGGATGGAGAAACTGTGGTCCTCTTTCCACTGCAGCACAAACCAACACTACTTCCAACACCAACCATGGGCGTGTAACCAAAGAAAGTAGCAACAGGCAGTATCCAAATGTCACAAATACTTTGTATGTGTACCTCAATATGTAACTCCCAATCAAAGTAGTGCCCACAACATAACCCCATAGACAGAAGGGTTAGCCAAACTATAATCACAAAGTACTTTACTTTGAAATACCACCTTAACCAGTTGGAAAATGCTACCAAACAAATGCAATTCCAGGGAGTAACTCCACAAAGATCCCAGATGAGCCCCCACTTGTTACAACCTAGCTCAAGATTGTAACACACAATGGGAAACCACACACTGAGTAAATGAATTTACAAAATGAAGTTATTCCCTAAATAAAGTAAACACTGACAACAATAACCAAATGAGGCATGACGGTCAGTCAGTAAATGAACTGCCAAAGCCACAACGAAACCACCAAAGGTATGCATGGAAAGAGGAAACTCTTGCTGAATGGGGAAACAGTGGCTTTATGCCACAGCTGAGCTTTCACTTTCCTACTCCGCCCACCAATCTCCTGCAGGATGTAAGCACAGCAAAACCAAGTAGACAGAGCAGGGAGGGGCCGTCACTACTCTCTGTAAAGAAATGGTATTTTGTTATGAAAACTTATGGTAGCCCATCTTTTGATTATAGCTAGCTTAATTTCAGTCAATTGCTCCTGCTAAGGTCAGGCTCCGTTCAATGTAAGCTTCTAACTTCATCCTTCTAGCCAGCTAGATATAGCTAGCTACCTGGCTAATAGCCAGAGCCCTTGAGCTACCTAGCTAGCTAGACATCTGACTGAAATATCAGCATCAGCAACTGTTTACCAGTTGTACACTCATTCGAGAGCCAGGGGGGTTTTGTTTGGGGGATGTCTGTTGACAGCAGAGTCGAGGGATGTTGAAAACATTCAGCGGCGTCTCTCGGTCACTTGCCCCTGTAGGTCTGGGCTGAGGTAGTTCGTTGTCATGGGTGGAGTTTCCTGTTGGACAGAGTGGTGAATGAATGAGCAATCCGGGGGAGCAGGCGAACATAAGGAGCATACATGAATCATTCATGATATCACTCATTATAACTCAGACCAAGAAGCGTTTTGAGCTGTTGATCAATGCTGGGAATGCAATAATAAGTGGGTAATCAATAATTAACTAAATAAAAAGGTGAGTAAACGCTATTTCACAAATTAAAAGGTGAGTAAATAGTTTTTACGTGCATTTACCCTCCATTATATTCCTGGTTGGGTCTGGCAAAATCCATTCATAAACATCAATATCCTGCCAGGGAGGGTTTAATCTACATTTGCTCAGGAGTTTTGGCTATCGATGTGACGTTTGGAGGCGCCTAATCAGTCAGTTCTGTACGTGCCTCACTGAGTGGCAGTGTGGGTGGAATGAGCGAGCTCGCCTGGCAACCAGAGCGCGAGACACGTGAGGAAATAAAACTCGGTAGTCTGCCTGTAAATTATTTTGTAAGACCAATATATTTATCTAATATTTTTCATATTAACATATTTGATCATTTTCTGTTCTCTTTTTAATTCAAGTGCTTTTGAAGTACCAACTTCAGAAAAGGTCAAATTTTCAAGGTATTCCAGTACTTCAATTTCAGAGTGCCAAATTCAAGTACTTTAAGCACCTTGTGCGAACCTTGTTTAAAAACTTCTTATGGCTGCAATCCCGTTAACGGGATGATATGACAACAGCCAGTGAAAGTGCAGGGTGCCAAATTCAAACAACCGAAATCTCATAATTAAAATTCCTCAAACATACATGTATCTTATACCATTTTAAAGGTAATCTTGTTGTTAATCCCACCAAAGTGTCCGATTTCAAATAGGCTTCACAGCGAAAGCACCACAAACGATTATGTTAGGTCACCGCAAAATCACAGAAAAACACAGTCATTTTTCCAGCCAAAGACAGGAGTCACAAAAAGCAGAAATAGAGATAAAATGAATCACTAACCTTTGATGATCTTCATCAGATGACACTCATAGGACTTCATGTTACACAATACATATATGTTTTGTTCGATAAAGTTCATATTTATATAAAAAAAACTCAGTTTACATTGGCGCCATGTTCAGAAATGCCTCCAAAATATCCAGAGAAATTGCAGAGAGCCACGTCAAATAACATACATGCTCATCATAAACTTTGATGAAAGATACATGTTTTACATAGAATTACAGATACACTTGTTCTTAATGCAACCGCTGTGTCAGATTTCAAAAAGCTTTACGGCAAAAGCACAATATTCAATAATCTGAGAACAGCGTTCAGCCACAAAAAGAAGCCATACAGTTACCTGCCAAATTGTGCAGTCAACAAAACTCATAAAAAGCATTATAAATCTTCACTTACCTTTGCTGATCTTCGTCGGAATGCACTCCCAGGACTCACACAAGAAATGTTTGTTTTGTTCGGTAATGTCCATAATTTATGTCCAAATAGCTATTTTTGTTAGCGTGTTTGGTAAACAAATCCAAAGTCAGGAAGCGCGTTCACGAAAAGCAGACGAAATGTCAAAAAGTTGCGTAACAGTCAGTAGAAACATGTCAAACGATGTATTGAATCAATCTTTAGAATGTTTTTAACATAAATCTTCAGCAACGTTCCAACCGGAGAATTACATTGACTTCAGATGTGCGATGGAACAGAGCTCGATGTGCGATGGAACAGAGCTCCCTCTCATGTGAACGCGCATGGTCAGGTCATGATACACCTGACTAATTCCTGTCTCCTTCGGCCCCACTTCACCGTAGAGGCATCAGACAAGGTTCTACAGACTGTTGACATCTAGTGGAAGCTGAACTCATCCATATCCCACTGTGTATTCAATAGGGGCTTGGTTGAAAATCGACCAACCTCAGAATTCCCACTTCCTGTTTGGATTTTTTCTCAGGTTTTTGCCTGCCATATGAGTTATACTCATAGACATCATTCAAACAGTTTTAGAAACGTCAGAGTGTTTTCTATCCAATACTAATAATAATATGCATATATTAGCAAGTGGGACTGAGGAGCAGGCACCTCTGGGCACCTTTCATCCAAGCTACTCAATACTGCCCCTGCAGCCATAAAAAGTTAAATGAGCTGAAAGTGAGCTACCTGGTGTGAATACTGTCAGGGACTGTTTCCGGGACCCAGTCAGGCTTACTACCTGGGTCACACATTGGTAAACCCATGTGGGCTATAACTCCTGTCCACCCACACAGACAGCGTGGTGAAGAAGGCGCAGTAGCGCCTCTTCAACCTCAGGAGGCTGAAGAAATTCGGCTTGTCACCAAAAGCACTCACAAACTTTTACAGATGCACAATCGAGAGCAACCTGTCGGGCTGTATCACCGCCTGGTACGGCAACTGCTCCGCCCACAACCGTAAGGCTCTCCAGAGGGTAGTGAGGTCTACATAACGCATCACCGTGGGAAAACTACCTGCCCTCCAGGACACCTACACCACCTGATGTCACAGGAAGGCCATAAAGATCATCAAGGACAACAACCACCCGAGCCACTGCCTGTTCACCCTGCTATCATCCAGAAGGCGAGGTCAGTACAGGTGCATCAAAGCAGGGACCGAGAGACTGAAAAACAGCTTCTATCTCAAGGCCATCAGACTGTTAAACAGCCACCACTAACATTGAGTGGCTGCTGCCATACATGTAAAAAATGTATCACTAGCCACTTTAAACAATGCCACTTAATATAATGTTTACATACCATACCCTACATTACGCATCTCATATGTATATACTGTACTCTATACCACCTACTGCATCTTGCCATCTTTATGTAATACATGTATCACTAGCCACTTTAAATAATGCCACTTAATATAATGTTTACATACCCTACATTACTCATCTCATATGTATATACTGTACTCGATACCATCTACTGCATCTTGCCTATGCCGTTCTGTACATCACTCATTCATAAATCTTTATGTACATATTCTTCATCCCTTTACACTTGTGTGTATAAGGTAGTAGTTGTGAAATTGTTAGGTTAGATTACTCGTTGGTTATTACTGCATTGCCGGAACTAGAAGCACACGCATTTCGCTACACTCGCATTAACATCTGCTAACCATGTGTATGTGACAAATACAATTTGATTTGAAATGGGCCCTGAATATTTTTTTTCATAGGCTGTAAGTGGGCTATCTGGTGTTATTTTTCAGTAATTATGATTGGGTCTCAATGGGGTTAACCATTTGGGTCACACACAGGCAAACACAAGTGGGCGACAACATGGGTACCAAATGTGCGTGCCCAGATGGAAAACGTGTCTTAGAAATGTTTTTAAGTTATTAGAAATACATAAAAACACGATCATGTTGAAGTAAAGACCCATGACAACTAATATCAACACCTATATTTAGTTTTTCAGCCTTCTGTAAGTTTAAGAAAGACTGCCTTTAAATTCCATTACCAAAAACACATCTGCTAGGATATTTTATAATTTCTCTCCCTCATGAGGAGGGAGGATATTGAAAGTTCACAGAAGTAACAAGTAAAGGTAGACCTATCAATTAGATACTGGCATCAATTTAGTTTATGAATTACTAGGTGATTAAAACTCAATTTCGTTACCAAATCAGTAACAGAATCGCCCCCCCCCCAAAAAAACAATAATCATAGTAGTCACAAACCAGTTGGGTTCACAAGTTTGGACCCCACAGTGCAGTACAGCACAGTAAAGAAAAGTAGTGTAGTTCAGTGCAGTATAGTAGAGTACAGTGCAGTGAAGCAAAGTAGAGTATAGTTCAGTACAGTACAGTGAAGCAAAGTAGAGTATAGTTCAGTACAGTACAGTACAGTAAAGAAAAGTAGAGTATAGTTCAGCCACATTAAGAAAAGTAGAGTATAGTTCAGCACAATACAGTGAAGCAAAGTAGAGTATAGTTCAGTACAGTAAAGTAAAATAGATAAGTAGTTTCAGTAAAGTAGAGTATAGTTCAGTACAGTGAAGTAAAGTAGAGTATAGTTCAGTATAGTACAGTACAGTAAAGAAAAGTAGAGTATAGTTCAGTACAGTGAAGTAAAGTAAAGTATAGTTCAGTACAGTAAAGAATAGTATAGTTCAGTTCAGTATAGTGGTGAATCAAAGTACAGGTATAGTTCAGTAGAGTTCAGTACAGTAAAGAAAAGTATTACATAATTATGTAATACTCTGCAGGTGGCATATGCAATCTTTAGAGTCCTTTGCCATTTATAACTCCTCAATTCTGTATCTCTGCATTTGTGACCTGGTGTATTAATTCGGTATGTGTATATTCATTACCTCTGTTTCTGTCCATTACAGAACCACTACCTTTCCCACTTTTCATCCCCATGTACATCCTGTGTTCATATTCCTCAGTGTTTTTAAATAAAGTTCCTGTGTGTGTTAACTCTTGGGCTGCTTTATTCCCCTCTAACGGCGGCGGTGTCAGTGGGTCACAAATCAGTACAATACGTAGACACAGTAAATTCAGAGGGGCAACATACAATAGGCAATAGTCATAACTAGCTATGAAGAACACTATACACATTTCACACAACTTACTTTGGGAACGCACACCATTCCACAAGTCCAGCGATATGAGTGAGTCCAGTTGTTGATTGGCAGAATCTCTCGTACTGCTTGAAGAAGACTGCAAGTATTTTGTGACCTGCAGAGTCAAGAGGATGGACAGATGTCCAGCCCCCTAGTAACCTCACTAGCAACCTATCAGGGCACAGGTCACACAGGTCAGAGAGAGTTCGAGAGGCAGGTTTATGGTACTCCCTAGACATGATATGCTTTGATTTTCCAACAAAAGGTTTATAAAAGAGGAACACCAGTAACTACCTGAAGCCTGCACCGTTTTCCTTTGAAAAGGAGAATGAAACACCACCTTGTTAGGTAGAGAGCGACTTATTTAGAGATCCATCTTTTTTTAAAGGAAAAGCAAGCTACGCTCTAAGTATAGAATAATTGGGAAGGGAAATTGGTAGAGCCCAGACAGACCTTCCTTGGACTTTTGTCTGGTTCATCAACAATACTAATTTGACATTTCCCTTCATGAAAGAATGAACTTTAATTTGGCATTTCAATGCCAACTCTTTTTAAATGCCTTGTACTGTACATTGATTTTAACTCCTTGCAGGCTGGCTGGGCTTTGACAAGAGTCTTTTAAGATGACCACCCTCAGAGCTGCTAACAGATTGAGATGCCAACAGTTTGTGGAACTTCTTTCTCCATGAGGATTGTTTTACAAGGTTTTATACCCCTATGATCTTTACTATATCCATCCATCTAATTGTACATCCATTTAGAGTAGATGTGCATGTGTGCATGAATGTGAGTAAGCATTATAGATTTGCACATTTGCTTTTGCATATATGACTCTTGAGAAGTCCATTTATGTCATAGCACTAGGCCGCCTATATATAAAGACCCACTGTTCTACCCCCCAGCTAACACCTATCGGTTCACATACTGTATTTATTTAACCAGGTAGGCTAGTTGAGAACAAGTTCTCATTTGCAACTGCGACCTGGCCAAGATAAAGCATAGCAGTTCGACATATACAACAACACAAAGTTACACATGGAATAACCAAAACATACAGTCAGTAATACAGTAGAAAAAGAACAAAAGAAAACAGTGAGAATGCCCAGATTGTGCTGGGGGATCAGAGATGCATGCTGAGAGAGAATGCACTCAATTTATGCCCTGGCACAATGAATACTGGCAAATTCATAGAGCTTCCTTTAGAATATAGGCTTGCATTGAACAAGCCACTGCATGTGACTAGCCTACATGCCACATTAGTAAGCTGCGCTGGGCATATCAGTTCAGAGGCAAAGAGTTTTCACTATGTCTATGTCAATAACTATCCCAATATTCTGCTAATACTCTTGACTGAACAGCATGTGGAATTTGCTCTAACAATAGTGCTGTAAAGATTCAAATGAGCAGTAAGTATTGCAGTGCAAGCGTGTTTTTTTATAGAGAGGTACTCTCTCAGGTGGTCTTTCAGAAATGCAATGTCCATTAAATCACCATGGAAACCTCTCAGAGAATCTACTGCAAACATTTAAATGAACAGTCCTCAAGTCTCCACTGTCCCTGAGGGCCAAGGCTTTTCTCAAGACTGCCTTTTGACAGAGGGCTTATACAAGCGCTGATGGTTAGAATATCTAATGTGGGCTGTGGATATAGAAAGTGGTGAGTGTCTATTAAATATGTATGATATATCCTCAACAGTTTTTTTCTGCTATATTTATACAAGAATCATCCATTTGTTCATACTGACCTGAAAACTGACATTGGAGCATTTAGGCTAACCGCAAGATGATGAAATTAATGGTGATAATAGAAGAAATCCAAAAGGTAGCCTTGGTATGTAGGCCTACTCTTTGTAAGACATAATACAAAATGAGCAGATATTGCAGGGGGAATAACATCAAAATAATAATATACCCAGCTAGCACATAATGTTCTGAGAACCATATGTTTCTTAGAGTTTGCATGATTAATGCCTAACAAAGTGAATTTCCATGTGTCCTATCTGTGCTTTGAGTTTAAAAAAAAGTTAACACAAAATAAGCTAGAAGTGTTATTCAAAGTCATATTGAAACATTCAGTGAGAGTTAAGGAAATTTGTTAAAAAACCTACAAATAACCTCTAATTTCTGTTCTCAGACGTTAATAAAACCTCCCAGGAAAACATTTTACTCTGGTTCCTTGAAAGTTATCATAACCTCCCTGCAACCTAAAAATAAACATTCCCAGAACATGTGAAATGTTCCCTTCTGTTCTCAGAAAGTTTTAAAAATGTTAAGTTTAACCGACCAAAAACCATACATACTCTATGCTCTGACTAAATTGATTGCAGCATTTAGTGATCTAGTTTGTTCCTATAGCGTAGCCCTTTACGCTTGTACGCGTATACATATATACATGTAGTACGTCTCGAGTCCGGTCTCGAGACCCCATAATGAATGTATCGGTCTTGTCTTGGTGTCTGATACATTTGTACTCAGTCTTGACTCGGTTTCGGACAGTGAGGACTCAATGTCTTGCCGAGACCAGCGGAGTAAAAGCCAATAATTATCAGCTTCCATTAAGTCAGCGCATAAAACCGCTTCTCCAGGCCAAATATATACACTCCTTTCTTGAAATATTATATTAACAGCCTTTATATTTATTATAGACATGTTTGTGCAGTGGCGAACCTTTGGCCTGACAGGTTCGTGATTCTGAAAGGACAGTTAAATACTGTATATTCACATGCGCGCCGCACACACCCTAGAGTCAACGAAATATCATCTGCAGGCAGCAAGAGCATGCCGCACTCAGAAGAATGACATCGGTAGCCGGTAGGTTAGGAAAGACGTTTCAATTCACGATATCTACCAGTAAATGCTAACTAAGGAAACCCCTTGGTATGCAAACCAGGTATTGGAAAAATGTAGCCCAAAGTGTTGGTTAGCAGGGTGCGCAATATGATGTGATGCTGCAATATTGTCGTCATGCTGCTGTTGCATCAGGGGCGTACACATGGATGGGCAGAGGCCCACCCACTTGGGAGCCAGGCCCTAACAGGCCCACCCAATCAGATTGTTGTGGACTTAGACCATCACATTTTTGTCTTTTTCTAAAAAAAACAGGTGTGATTTTGGGGAGTGAAAATCTGAAAAATCTATAGGAAAATTCCTATAAAACCATAGGAAAACATTTTTTACACAGGGTGCCTTTCCTTCACTGAGCGGGCCGTTTTGGGAACGTTTTGGCAAAATTAGAGTACACCCACTTCTCCAGGCACCACTACACCATTGCATAGGGCCAATGGAAAGACAGCAGTCACACACAGTATGATGTTAAAGGATAAGCAGTCCATAAACTCTGACATAATAAACCAGTAGGACACAATCATAAGAATACAAAAACACAACCATTAAGTATTTCCCAATCGAAATTTACAACTATTACTTACCATTGCAAAAAGCATTTCACATTTAGCACACACAGTAACCAGTTACCAAAAGTTTAAAGTGGAACTGACAGCGTTTGAACTACTTTCCAGCTATGAAATAAACAGACAATCATAATATCAGTAAAAAATATACAATTCCCAGTTTATGCTACAAAACCAACATTATAAGAGGTTTTAAAAATAGGTTCTATTTGACTCAAAATTCCATGACGTACAGTGTTGGCTGAATAAATGGATGCAGTTCAATGCACGATTCATATAATTCACCAATACATTTCTTGGTAGTCCAAAACATATTGTTGGAAATCACAGCTGGCCTGGTTCATTGTTTGCTGCCTCCATTTGGGATGCACTGTTTCAGTTTCAATGACTCAATATTCTGGACAAAAACAGACAAATGTAACTAATGCTGGGAAAGTCAATATAATCAAACTAGCAAGGGCAATGATCACAAGTCAGTCATAACGTGTCTAATAGGCTAGCATATCTATTTATGTAGCAAGCTAAAAACATGGAGCCTAACGCTAGCTAGCTAGCTAGCTGTAGCTCCTAGGAGGATGTCATGTCATGCCATTGGAGGGGTGGGTGAGTGAGTGACTTTTTCCCCTCATATTGTTTTTCGGTGGCTTTACACAGCTAGAGATTCAGTCATCATTTGGTTTTTCGGTGGCTATACACAGCTAGAGATGCAGGTGTCAAGTAATAGTTAGTCAAGAACAATCTAGATAACATGTAAACAGCCTAACCAGCTCTGCTTATGGCGAGTAAAATGGTCAGAGTGAGGTGTTCTCTCATTTGTCTCCGAAAGTAGCTAGCTAGCAAGCTTGGTTGGGACAAGCATGCATTGGCAGGCAAGCTGCAGAAGGACGAGGAGGCTACAATTCCCCATCGTTTATCAGTGCAATTTTGACAGCCAACTAGCTCAAAGTTTGAGAGGGTTTATCTAATGTTCCTTCGTTAGATTTGAGCTAATCATACTCTGTCTAGCATTAGTTGTTGATCTTGTTGATGTGCATAGCTGAGGGAGAGAGAGTCTACCTTTTCATGGTTGTTTGATCATTAGGATTGTAAAGTTCCCACATGTAAGAGGACTCCTGTGGTGTTTACAGATTTCCAGAAATTATTCAGCTGTATTTTGAGGCCTTTAGCGAATGTGTTCTAATGATCTAAAGTCGCGCTGTTCCTACTGCCTGTAAACACACAGTAATGTTAAAAGTGAAGGATGGCAGGCCCGTGTGCAAATGGCTTGTTTGTTAAAAGGCCTACTGCAGCTCTGATTGACTACAGCTCGCCAGTCTGTGTAGACTCCGGTCCTGGACAAGATAGATGTTTTTATTACGTTTAATTTACTGCAGTGTCTATTAATTGTCCAAACGCACGGCCGTTTTCCAACTCTATATCGATATAGAATTTTCACAAATGCCTTATAGGCTGACCACACCGCTCACGTTGCGTGAGCGAGCGTTGCAAAATACATTTTGAAATCCATGTTATTCAATTATTGCACCCACACTGCTCGCGTGCGCGCGCCAACGAGCATCTGCGTTGCCAAGGGCTAAAATAGAAGTCATTCCTATTTCTGACGCAGATCGCGCTGCAAGTCCTGCCTCTCCTATCTCCTCACTGGTTTATAGAAGCAGATACCCATGTGCCATCTCCTCATTGGTTATACCCACGTGGGTGATTGAAAGACGAACTGTTTTGCCGGTCATCATGGTAATACTATGAAAGATTAGATGCCAATCACCATATAAATTCAAAGATGAAAAAGCCTGGAAGGAGGAGAGATGACTAGAAACGATTCGGTTGACCGTTTTATGTGTGGATTAATTGTCGGAGTAGAGGACCTTGTGCATGTCAGGTAAAATAACAACTCAATGTTTATATCCCAGGACAAATTAGCTAGCAACAGCAAGCTAGCTAAATAGGACAAATTAGCTAGCAAGTGCAAGCTAACTAGCTAAATTGCCATAAATGTTTAATGCTTTTCGACCTGTCCCCAAATTAATGTAATTGGTTCAGAGTTTGTTTTGATATTTTAACCTGCGTGTCGTGATCGCGTTTGGTGTAGGGGGTCAAAATATATTTATGCACGATGGCACACGCGCACAGCCGGTTTGGGTTCCGTGTTAGTATACGTAATTCCCAGATATTCTAAGAATTTATGAAAACGTGAAAATGGCCATATCCAAGTGGTTGCTTGTCAGAAAATGTTTTAAAAGGTGTCAAATTCTTCCTGGGGGTGTATATGAACAGATTTTAATAAGATTTCATGTTGCTAAAATGCTGTCAGTTCTACTTTAAATGCAACAATGTTTCATACACAAGTTATTTTCAAAGAGATGGCTAACAGCAAGCGCGCTGCAATAAAAAAAAAACAGTTCCACGAACCAGATTATGATCATTTGAAACTTAACTTCTTGTTGAAAGTTATTCTTGAAAAGGGAGAAGCTAGCAACATCCTCTTTGATAACACCTGCTGCAGCGGCTGAAAACTAGCCGACAACAAAAGATTGCTAGCTAGACCGTCGGAAAACTACTACTCGCTCTTGATCTTCAAGAAGACAGAAGTTTCCATACGTTTTTGAAAAACAGCCCCACCCATTAAGTCAAAATGTGATTGTTTGATTCCATTGTCACTCCCAAATGTTGCCCTAATACAGTTGAATGGCAGATGCCTTTATCTAGCTTCTGATGGCCTAGCCAATGGCTGACTTAGCTAGCTAGATTTATCTCCCCAGAGATCAGTAAAATAAAATCCTGATTGGATCTTTTTTTCTCTTCAGTGTTAACCTTTTCCTCTCCAACAAAAATTGAAGAGATTAAATCAGAAAATCATTGAAAATAATAATATTATTATTATCATTATTTTATAAATCCTTAGCCCTTCTCTGAAGGTGTTGAAGGCCCATTGTTCCCATCTGTGTTTGGGTTAACAATTTGTAGAGTGGCTCTATTTTCCCTCAGCATGCATTTTTTCTGAAATATGAACACAGAAATACTGGACATTTTGAACTCTTATTATGGTGATGATTTGACAAAATTACAATCTTGGTCTTGAATTGGACTTGTATTTTTCTGGTCTCGGTCTTGACTCAGTCTTTACTCCGACTCGATTTGCTCCGGTCTTGGATCAGTCTCGCTTTAGGTGGTCTCGAACACAACACTGCGTATACGGGTTGAAAATGTCAGATTTGGGCACTGATAAGTGCCTAAATTGGAACGCAGTGGCTGTACAGTAACATGCTATAAATGACATCAGAGCTCAGAACATTATGTGCTAGCTCAGGCTCTGCACTTGATTGCACTGTATTTGTTTTGACTGACAGCCGTTCTGAACTTAAGCACCGCACACGACAAGAAGTTGCCCCCATCCCTCTCGCTAATTGGCCAACTTTTGCAAATGTTTTATGAGTCAGGGAAATGCTGTAAATTAAGAGGACTCGATTTGTTTTGAAAGAAGACCGTTGTATAATAAATACCGTTTTGATGTCATACAAGCAAGCCAAACCGTTTTGAGTCCAAATGTGCACTTCAGATTTCCATATCATAAAACTCATGTCATAAACAGTGTCAACTAGGGCCCTATGAAATCTGTTACATTTTTGTGCCTGATTCCATTTAGTTTATTCACAAATTCAGTTTTTCACACTTTTTGTTTTTCCACACTTTTTTTTACTAGAAAGACAAACCTAATTGGATGTTCAAATTCCATAACAATGCTTAACCCCCATCAGGAGACCTCAAAAGTTAAGAAATGTTGACATTTGGGGGTTATGACCATTTTGTTGTGACCATTTTTTGTCTGTAGCGCTCATGTGATTGCAGAGTTTGCAAAAGAAATGGCCACTGGATTGATTCAAATAATCATGATATCATTCTGCCAGGTAGGCTTAGGCTACCTTGTAGTTAACATCTAAGTGAGAAGTTTTTTTTTTAGCAATATAAAAAGCTTTCAAATTATGTCCACCTGACCCAGATTGTGATTTATAATGGGCTGTTTTTGGATTGTGTTCCAAACAAAACAACTACAAGTTTGCTTGCTCTAGTTCCTCAACTTTATAGTTGAAAACTATTTTTGAGTCATAAAAGTGCATTGAAATTACTTAGGAACTGTGCATACTTTGGTGAGGTGTGTGGCCACTTGAAGACACCAGTTTGTCCTCTCACTCAAACCCTTGTCATGTTTTTATCTTATGTTGCACCTACCCTACATTTCAAGGAATATTATTGTTATGTTACTGAAGGTATCCTGAGTATTTTCAGATTTTGTTATCAACAAATGCGGTGAAAAGTAAAGTAAATGTAAAATGCACATAAAATCAACAGTGTAATGTTTGGATTCAGTCTTGTGTAAGGAGAACTGTTGTGTCCTCAATTTAGGTTGAATAATTTCCAAACTGTTCACTTTTGATTGCTACCATGGTTATGCATTTCATATTTCTTCTGTAAGAAACATTTCAATTTAGCCCTATCCATACAGGCCAATTCCCACGAGTGTAAAGGGTTAATTCAAAGAGTGAGAGATAATGCCTGGGAATCAAAGAATCTCAGCCACCCCTGTGGCATGGATTAGTGGATGCATATCTCATGACTGATAACATGGGTTCTGGTGGAGGGGGATTAAAGTATTAACACCCCTCGCACACACAAGCCAACACATCCAAACCCTAGGCCTAAATCAAAACTCTTCCTGTGGCTTTTGATGGGCAAACAGGTACTGGATTAAGTCTGAATAGTAAAACAATTAGTTATAGTGATTTTACTTATATCAATTTTGTTTATGAATGATTAAGTGGTTAAAACTCATAAGAATTACCAAAGAATAAGTAACAGAATCACTGCTACCTAATTGGCTACAATGGGAAATCATAATGGTCACGAACCACAGTTGGGTCACCTGCTGGACCATACTGTTATGTTCAGCTCATAACTGTTTCCTTTGTCTTTCTGTTGTCTGGTGGTCAAACCAAGAGTGTTAAAAGAGTCAGTCTGGACCAACCCCTCCCTCTCTCTCACTCTCCTGTCAATGTCACCTCTGCCAGCTCTTACTGACACCTACCCATGAGTCCTCTCTTTCCATTTACTGTAAGTAGCACCGACCGACATTGGACGTCCATGGACGTTGAAATTTGGTCAGTCCACCAGTGCCTTGATGTTAACGTCTACAGATGGACCGGACTGGACCAAATCTGAACCTATCATAGACGTACTGTATGTTTCACAAGTTTGGATAACACAGTCCAGTACAGTGAGTACAGTACAGTACGGCGGGGTGGCAGGGTAGCCTAGTGGTTAGAGCGTTGGACTAGTAACCGAAAGGTTGCAAGTTCAAATCCCCGAGCTGACAAGGTACAAATATGTCGTTCTGAAAATAATAATAATAATAATAATTGTTCTTAACTGACTTGCCTAGTTAAATAAAAATAAAAAATAAAACAATACAATACTGTACAGTGAGTAGAGCACAGTATAGTAAAGACCAATACAGTAGTACAGTAAAGAAGTGGATTTTAGTACAGTAGAGTATATACAGTAGAGTATATACAGTATATTGTACTGGATTAAGTCTGAAAAGCACAACAATTAATTTAGTGATTTTACTGATCAATCTTGTTTATGAATGATTATCTTGTACTGTACTCTAATCTACTGAATTATACTGCACTGAACTCTACCCTACTCTACTCCACTGTATTGTACTGCACTGTACTCTACTGCGCTGCACTGTGATGTCCAAACTTGTGAAACATGAGAATGACATTCATATCTATATTTATGCATTTCTGTTTAGTACAGATCAGGGACCCATGATGTAATTCCGTTATCGTAATTCCGTTACCAGGTGTAAATCCACTTCACTTACTGTAGTTCAATAACCAAAAAGATATAATTTGTTTTACTTAAGGTTCTATGTCATAGCTGATTCTTCTATTTAACAGAGTTTGGGAAAACAGTCTTATAAAAACCTGATTTTACCGTAATTCTGTTACCAAAGTTTGCATCTGCCCAGTTCTTCCACTAAATTCGTTTTTGTACATTGTTAAATGTAGTCCTTGTGCATAGATGGTTTGTTATACTTTGAAATCAAATGTTTTTTGTTTGGCATACATTTTAAAGTGAAAAAACTGAGCCAAAGCGTAATTCCATTAGTACTCTTCCCATAGTGGTTGAAAACACACTGCTGCTGAAATTTCACTTCCTTATCTTATCAATTACATTTTACCCAGACAAATATCATTCTTCATGTTCTTAATCGCTCAGTGGGATCTTTAACATATCATTAACATTATATCCAAAAAGTCAGATTTCGTAACCCACTGTAATACATCCGATAATAAGCAGAGTTTTGTTGAAAAAGCAGTGCCGCTTCTCGCAGCGACCTTTGAGGATTTGACATGTTGTGGTGATGGTTGTCTGCAAAGTTGTTTCTGCGGGTTGCAAAAAGCAAAATGAACATGACAAAAGCTGAATTAAATATAAATGCCCTTTTTTTTTTTTTATGTTTTTTTTTTACTTGCGGTACGCTCAGTACTCCATTAACATTTCACTGAGATGCTTGTTTTTCTGAGAAATCTTCTAGAAATAACAGGAATTTCGCATTAATATGGAAACTGTATAATAAAATATTAAAATACTACATGTCATGTCTCAAAATTGATATCTATTTTACTTCTACATTGTTTTATGTCCTCCAGATTCGAGAAGAAAGATGACGAGTTCAACAGGGAGCCTGTCAATTTGCCTTAATTCTCACACACCATCTGGCCTAGCTGACGCAATGCTATTTTCCTGATTTTTCACGACTTTTTAAAAATCTGGCCTCCATTGATTTAGTCACCCTAATCTTGGCCATCCTACAAGGGTAAAAACTCCAATAAGTTTTGAATGGATTATTATAGAGACATAAGGTTTGGACCATTGGTTTTCTTAGAGGATTGTCTACACAATTGTTTTACCCACTGGTCAAAATATACTTTTCGATTGGACACCCAACATACAGCAAAATGGCGCTGTATGTGGCCTGCTGGAGGTTATTTTGCAGGGCTCTGGCAGTGCTCCTCCTGCTCAAAGGCGGAGGTAGCGGTCCTGCTGCTGGGTTGTTGCCCTCCTACGGCCTCCTCCACGTCTCCTGATGTACTGGCCTGTCTCCTGGTAGCGCCTCCATGCTCTGGACACTACGCTGACAGACACAGCAAACCTTCTTGCCACAGCTCGCATTGATGTGCCATCCTGGATGAACTGCACTACCTGAGCCACTTGTGTGGGTTGTAGACTCCGTCTCATGCTACCACTAGAGTGAAAGCACCGCCAGCATTCAAAAGTGACCAAAACATCAGCCAGGAAGCATAGGAACTGAGAAGTGGTCTGTGGTCACCACCTGCAGAACCACTCCTTTATTGGGGGTGTCTTGCTAATTGCCTATAATTTCCACCTTTTGTCTATTCCATTTGCACAACAGCATGTGAAATTTATTGTCAATCAGTGTTGCTTCCTAAGTGGACAGTTTGATTTCACAGAAGTGTGATTGACTTGGAGTTACATTGTGTTGTTTAAGTGTTCCCTTTATTTTTTTGAGCAGTGTATATATATATATTTTTTTACATATAAAGGCTCGGGATGCTTTTTCAGCCGTATTTTCAATATACCAGCACTGTATGTCCACGTAATGGACAATGTAGGGCTGACTCCATTTAGTTGACTGGTCGATTGTTTGGTCGATAGGCTGTTGGTCGACAGATTTCTTTAGTCGAGCAGTTGCAATTTTTTTTTTTTTTTTAGGTGCACAAGACACCTGTCTGATTCGTGCCCATGTGATACTGAAATTGTATATGGTTATATTATGTAAAAACTAATGGTGCAACACTAACAAATCTAATATTATTTTCTCCCGCCTTGGATAAGTCGCTGTCAGTGGTTCTGAAACAATCTTCAGTGGGCCGTAGAATTGGTGACATTCCCTATGTAATGTTGCTATGTGCATAATAGCAAAGTTAACAATAAGAACAATGCGGCGGAGGCAGCAGCAGCAGAAATGAGGAAACAGCTTTGAAATGCAATCAAGCAATTTAGTTTTAAAATGAAATAACAAAAAGGTAGCTTTGAATAATTAGCCTAAAAAATAAATAAACCGCAATTCACGAATGCATGCAACTGTTTTTAGTCTGCTGTAATAAAGGCTTTATATATCTGGTACACTTATTTAGTGTTTCCACTGTTCCATATGGTCAGTCAAAATTATAATATTGTAATCTAACTGTTTGGCACACATAATACTCACGGAACACTTGCACCAATACCCTCCCTTTTCTGGATCTCCAGTAGTTTCCACAACTAAGTCAAATGTCTTTCACAGATCTGACTTCCCCTTTCTCTCCTGAGCAACACGTAAACATTCACCCATTTCGAGTTTTTTTTTCACGTCCTCCGCATCCATTTTGCTGTCACGTTTTACTGTGTTAGGAGTTTGTTATAACCAATTTATTGATGTGATTGTGATAGGCTATAGGCCAGGCCCTATTGGTGACATGCATGTGATGCTTACATGTTTCATGTAAAGAGAGCAAGGGTTGAAGGAATATGAAATGTTTTTCCTAAACAAATTAAGAATTTCGTTAACAGAACTTTTCAGTCAGAAACAAGTAAGAAACTAAATGGCTGTAATTATGTTGCAGCTTCAGCACAGACAGCGCAACAAACACTTCTTGTGCTGTGATGCCTATTCGCTGCAGTGGGGAGAGCAAGACAACGTGCGCCAGTAAGACAGGCACTCGCTGTAATTTTTGTTAACACAGTGTGACCATTGGGCTCTTTCTTAAGTCATTTGTTTGTCTTAATTATTTAATCAAACAGTGTGCTTAAAACATAAGTACGTATGTAGTTGCTTTTATTCAAACACATAGGGTGTGTCTGTCTATATATGGAAAAATTATTTTCAACAAGAACAGGACGACTCAGTCAACCAAGATTTTCTTTAGTCGGGACAACCCTAGGACCATGACCCTGAATTTGAAATATAGACCTGCATATGTAAGAGTGTATAGACATGCAGACCCAGATGTTCAGGAGGGATAGCAAAGCCATCAGAGTGTGATGACAGGAACTGTTCTCATACAGGGGTCAGGGCTGTAGGTAGCCTTCTGCTGTTGACACTGACACTGGCCTGGACAGACCTCCAGCCACAGAGGCCAGCCCAACTCAACACATAGAGATCGCTAACTGCTCACATACTCCTCAGACACACAGTTCTCAGCTGGGTTACAGGATACTTACTGACCTTTGCCATTCTAACCTGCCCAGCTCTCAGCGAAAGGGGGATGTCTTGATGTAGAGTTTAAAAGGTACTCACACTTAAACCATGAAAAGGAAAATCCTAAATCCAAGGAGGCCAAGATACAAAGATATAATTTAAAGGATAGTTCACCCAAATTGCAAAATGATACATTGGTTTCCTTACCCTGTAAGCAGTATATGGGCGAAGTATGACAGCAATCCATGCTTTGGTTGTCACGCCCTGACCTTAGAGACGTTTTATTTCTCTATTTGGTTAGGTCTGGGTGTGATTTGGGGTGGGCATTCTATGTTGTCTATTTCTTTGTTTTTGGCCAAGTATGGTTCCCAATCAGAGGCAGCTGTCTATCTTTGTCTCTGATTGGGAATCATACTTAGGCAGCCCTTTTTCCCACTTTCTGTTGTGGGATCTTGTTTTTGTTAGTTGCTGGTGTAGCGCTACAAAACTTTACGTGTCGTTTATCTTTCTTGTTTTTTTGGTGTTCATTTAATAAGTTCAAAATGTACACCTACCACGCTGCACCTTGGTCTCATTCCGACGACAGCCATAACATTGGTTTAGTTTCCCTGGCAGTGGCTGGCTCTGTTTCCAAATGCTAATTCAAGTAATTGAACCGATATTAGCATTTTCACGGCTCATTTTCAAATCATCTTTAAGTGACATTGTTGAGCTTCACAATAAATGTTGAATACTTTTGAATGATTTGGACATAATGCGTGAAATTATATATCAGTCCCATTCCTTAAATGGGATTTGTGCCACAAATGCTAAAACATTAACATTTGGAAACAGTGCCAGGGAAACTGAACAGGCCAAAGCATGGATTGCTGTCATACATAAGCAACACACATGTCCCGTCCACCTGAGGATCTGTCTTTTTCAGTCATCTATTTCCTGTGTTTGAGGGCTGCAAAATCCACTTGTCACTTAAGTCTCCCTGGATTGATTGCAATCATTTTAATCCAAGTGTATCCTGCTATTGACACACTTGTTGAATTATGCAAGAGAACGTGACAACAACAGTAATTAATGAGGCAGTCTAGACAGCGCAGGAGAATGCAGGTAGGGTAGACAGAGCAGGAGAATGCAGGTAGGGTAGACAGAGCAGGTAGGGTAGACAG
>NC_036842.1:68930407-68949742 GCF_002910315.2 Salvelinus sp. IW2-2015 | reverse complement strand
AGCAGGTAGGGTAGACAGAGCAGGTAGGGTAGACAGAGCAGGTAGGATAGACAGAGCAGGTAGGGTAGACAGAGCAGGTAGGATAGACAGAGCAGGTAGGGTAGACAGAGCAGGTCTTTGGTGGTTGCAGCCCTGTTCTACACCTTTATGTTAATTTATTCATATACAGTGCCTTCGGAAAGTATTCAGACCCCTTGACTTTTTCCACATTTTGTTACATTACAGCCTTATTCTAAAATAGATTTGTTTTTTATCCTCAGCAATCTACACATAATACCCCATAATGACTAAATGAAAACACCTTATTTACATAAGTACTCAGACCCTTTACTATGAGACTCAAAATTGAGCTCAGGTGCATCCTGTTGCCATTGATCCTCCTTGAGATATTTCTACAACTTGATTGGAATCAACCTGTGGTAAATTCAATTGATTGGACATGATTTGGAAAGGCACACACCTGTCTATATAAAGGTCCCACAGTTGACAGTGCATGTCAGAGCAAAAACCAAGCCATGAGGTCGAAGGAATTGTCCGTAGAGCTCCGAGACAAGATTGTATCGGGGCACAGATCTGGGGCAAGGGTACCAAAACATTTCTGCAACATTGAAGGTCCCCAAGAACACATTGACCTCCATCATTCTTAAATGGAAGAAGTTTGGAACTATCAAGACTCTTCCCAGAGTTGGCTGCCCAGCCAAACTGAGCAATCGGGGGAGAACGGCCTTGGTCAGGGAGGTGACCAAGAACCCGATGATCATTCTGACAGAGCTCTAGAGTTCCACTGTGGAGTTGGGAGAACCTTCCAGAAGGACAACCATCTCTGCAGCACTCCACCAATCAGGCCTTTATGGTAGAGTGGCCAGACGGAAGTCACTCCTCAGTAAAAAAGGCACATGACAGCCCTCTTAGAGTTTGCCAAAAAGCACCTAAAGACTCTCAAACCATGAGAAACGAGATTCTCTGGTCTAATGAAACCAAGATTGAACTCTTTGGTCTGAATGCCAAGCGTCACGTCTGGAGGAAACCTGGCATCATCAAGACGGTGAAGGATGGTGGTGGCAGCATCATGCTGTGGGGATGTTTTTCAGCGGCAGGGTCTAGGAGACTAGTCAGGATCGAGGCAAAGATGAACGGAGCAAAGTACAGAGAGATCCTCAATTAAAACCTGCTCCAGAGCGCTCAGGACCTCAGACTGGGGTAAAGGTTCCCCTTCCAACAGGACAACAACCCTGTTGGAAGTCTCTGATTGTCCTTGACTGACCCAGCCAGAGCCTGAAGTTGAACCCTATCGAACATCTCTGGAGAGACCTGAAATTAGCTGTGCAGTAACGCTCCCCATCCAACCTGACAGAGCTTGAGAGGATCTGCAGAGAGCAATGAGAGAAACTCCCCAAATACAGTTGTGCCAAGCTTGTTGCGTCATACCCAAGAAGACGCGAGGCTGTATCACTGCCATAGGTGCTTCAACAAAGTACTGAGTCTTAAAGGGTCTGAATACTTATGTAAACGTGATATCAGTTTTTAAAAAATTATAAATTTGCAAAAATGTCTAAAACCTGTTTTTACTTTGTCATTATGGGGTATTATGTGTAGATTCATGAGGTACATTTTATTTTATTTTATACATTTTAGAATAAGGTTGTAACGTAATAAAATGTGGAAAAAGTGAAGAGGTCTGAATACTTTATGAATGTACTGTATACAAATACAGTGTATTTATGCAAATTAGGTACATATAATTATTTATTTTAACACAACATATTTTTTTTTATTATACAAAAAGAAAATGTGTATATATATTTTTTTTTTTTCTTCTCTTGTATATATATATATGAGTGCATTCTAAGATATATTTTTTTTTTACATTTTACAATAAATACCTGAATTCCCACCAAAATCCCTGAACTCCATTCATTATTTGTCCATGCCAGTAAAACATTTTATGCCATGTAATTCAGTCAATATCTGATGGATTATAAAAATTCTAAAGGTTGAGTGTATCTTCATCCATCGTCTAACTATTGCACATATACAGTGGGGAGAACAAGTATTTGATACACTGCCGATTTTGAAGGTTTTCCTACTTACAAAGCATGTAGAGGTCTGTAATTTTTATCATAGGTACACTTCAACTGTGAGAGACGGAATCTAAAACAAAAATCCAGAAAATCACATTGTATGATTTTTAAGTAATTAATTTGCATTTTATTGCGTGACATAAGTATTTGATACATTCAGGAAAAGCAGAACTTAATAATTTGGTACAGAAACCTTTGTTTGCAATTACAAAGATCATACGTTTCCTGTAGTTATTGACCAGGTTTGCCACACTGCAGCAGGGATTTTGGCCCACTCCTCCATACATACCTTCTCCAGATCCTTCAGGTTTCGGGGCTGTCGCTGGGCAATACGGACGTTCAGCTCCCTCCAAAGATTTTCTATTGGGTTCAGGTCTGGAGACTGGCTAGGCCACTCCAGGACCTTGAGATGCTTCTTACGGAGCCACTCCTTAGTTTCCCTGGCTGTGTGTTTCGGGTCGTTGTCATGCTGGAAGATCCAGCCACGACCCATCTTCAATGCTCTTACTGAGGGAAGGAGGTTTTTGGCCAAGATCTCGCGATACATGCCCCATCCATCCTCCCCTCAATACGGTGCAGTCATCCTGTCCCCTTTGCAGAAAAGCATCCCCAAAGAATTATGTTTCCACCTCCATGCTCACGGTTGGGAGGGTGTTCTTGGGGTTGTACTCAACCTTCTTCTTTCCTCCAAACACGGCGAGTGGAGTTAGACCAAAAAGCTCTATTTTTGTCTCATCAGACCACATGACCTTCTCCCATTCCTCCTCTGGATCATCCAGATGGTCATTGGCAAACTTCAGACGGGCCTGGACATGCGCTGGCTTGAGCAGGGGACCTTGCGTGCGCTGCAGGATTTCAATCCATGACAGCGTTAGTGTGTTACTAATGGTTTTCTTTGAGACTGTGGTCCCAGCTCTCTTCATGTCAATTGACCAGGTCCTGCCGTGTAGTTCTGGGCTGATCCCTCACCTTCCTTATGATCATTGATGCCCCACGAGGGTGAGATCTTGCATGGAGCCCCAGACCGAGGGTTGATTGACCGTCATCTTGAACATCTTCCATTTTCTAATAATTTGCGCCAACAGTTGTTGCCTTCTCACCAAGCTGCTTGCCTATTGTCCTGTAAGCCCATCCCAGCCTTGTGCAGGTCTACAATTTATTCCCTGATGTCCTTACACACAGCTCTCTGGTCTTGGCCATTGTGGAGAGATTGGAGTCTGTTTGATTGAGTGTGTGTACAGGTGTCTTTTATACAGGTAACAAGTTCAAACAGGTGCAGTTAATACAGGTAATGCAAGTGGAGAACAGGAGGGCTTCTAAAAGAAAAACTAACAGGTCTGTGAGAGCCGGAATTCTTACTGGTTGGTAGGTGATCAAATACTTATGTCACGCAATAAAATGCAAATGAATTACTTAAAAATCATACAATGTGATTTTCTGGATTTTTGTTTTAGATTCCGTCTCTCACAGTTGAAGTGTACCTATGATAAAAATTACAGACCTCTACATGCTTTGTAAGTAGGAAAACCTTCAAAATCGGCAGTGTATCAAATACTTGTTCTCCCCACTGTATATATATATTTTTTTTTTACAATTTCCATGACCGTTGATACATACATTACCTTCAGGAAGTATTCACATCCCTTAACTTTTTCCACAATTTGATGTGTGACAGCCTGAATATAAAATGTATCAAATTTAGATTTTGTGTCGATGATCTACACATAATACCCCATAATGTCAAGTGGAATTTTGTTTTCCGAAATGTTTACAAATTAATAAAAAATGAAAAGCTGAAATGTTTTAAGTCAAAAAGTATTCTACCCCTTTTTATTATGGCAAATGTCAGGAGTATACATTTGCTTAACAAGACACATAATAAGTTCCATGGAGTCCCTCTGTGCAATAATAGAGGTTAACATGATTTTTGAATGACTACCCCATACATACAATTATCTATAAGGTCCCTCAGTCAAGTAGTGAATTTCAAGCACAGACTCAACAACAAAGACCAGGGGAGTTTTCCAATGCCACAAAGAAAAGCAAAATAAAAGAATTAAAAAAGGGTTAAAAAAACGGACTGAATATTCCTTTACGCATGGTGAAGCTGTTAATTAGGCTTTGGATAGTGTATCAATACACCCAGTCACTACAAAGATTTTTAAAAAATTATAATAATTGTATTGGTCACATACACATATTTAGCAGATGTTATTGCGGGTGTAGCGAAATGCTTGTGTTCCTAGCTCCAACAGTGCAGTAGTATCTAACAATTCACAAAAATACACAAATCTAAAAGTAAAAGAATGGAATTAAGATATATATATACAGTTCAAGTCAGAAGTTTACGTACACTTAGGTTGGAGTGATTAGAACTAGTTTTTTCAACCACTCCACAAATCTCGTTAACAAACTATAGTTTTGGCAAGTCGGTTAGAACATCTACTTTGTGCATGACACAAAGTCATGTCATTTTCCAGCTGATTTCTTCTGGTTTTCCCATAATGCCAAGCAAAGAGGCACTGAGTTTGAAGGTAGGCCTTGAAATACATCCACAGGTACACCTCCAATTGACTCAAATTATGTCAATTAGCCCATCAGAAGCTTCTAAAGCCATGACATCATGTTCTGGGATTTTCCAAGCTGTTTAAAGGCACAGTCAACTTAGTATATGTAAACTTCTGACCCACTGGAATTGTGATACAGTGAATTATAAGTGAAATAATCTGTCTAAACAATTGTTGGAAAAATTACTTGTGTCATGCACAAAGTAGATATTCTAACCGACTTGCCAAAACTATAGTTTGTTAACAAGAAATGTGTGGAGTGGTTTTGAAAAACGAGTTTTAATGACTCCAACCTAAGTGTATAAACTTCCAACTTCAACTGTGGGTGTGTGTGTGTGTGTGTGTGTGTGTGTGTGTGTGTGGTGTGTGTGTGTGTGTGGTGTGTGTGTGTGTGATTATATATATATATATATATATATAGGGTTTTTCTTATTTTTACACATTGTAGAATAATAGTGAAGACATTAAAACTATTAAAACTTTTTCACTCTGGACGCTTTTATCTGGACATGGTTCGTCAGCACCTTCAACAGCCGAAGCTAAGTAGTAACATTAACATGATGCCTTCAATTGCATCGCCTGTACTCATAATATACAGGAGAACGACGCCTTATGGCGAGGATAGCTGTGCTGCAGCCCCAGCTTCAGACGCAATCGTTAGGCAAGGGTAATTTCAGTGTAGGAAAGGATGAAACAGCGTCTCTGCCACCAGTAAGTACAGATAGTAGTATAAATCCCCCCGCCCGGTCCCCGCAGCCAGACAACTTTCTCATGACTTCTGGAGGAAATGCTGTAGGTGTCGCTCATTCAGCCGACAGAAACTTTCAACCGGTTTTCCCCATTAAGTAGCGAGTCGGAGTCTGAGGCCGAGTCTTCTCTTGTCTCTACTCCTCCCGTTACGGGTCTGAGACGCCGAAGCTTCCCCCCCATTAGCTCTGACAAATTGAAAACCCTAGTCATTGGCGACTCCATTACCCGCAGTATTAGACTTAAAACGAATCACCCAGCAATCATACACTGTTACCAGGGGCAAGGCTACGACGTTAAGGCTAATCTGAAGATGGTGCTAGCTAAAGCTAAAACTTGTGAGTGTAGAGAGTATAGGGATATTGTTACCATGTCGGCACCAACGATGTTAGGATGAAACAGTCAGAGTCACCAAGCGCAACATAGCTTTCAGCGTGTAAATCAGCTAGAAAGATGTGTCGGCATCGAGTAATTGTCTCTGCCCCCTCCCAGTTAGGGGGAGTGATGAGCTCTACAGCAAGTCTCATAACTCAATCGCTGGTTGAAAACTGTTTTCTGCCCATCCCAAAAATAGAATTTGTAGATAATTGGCCGCTCTTTCTGGGACTCACCAACAAACAGGACCACGCCTGACCTGCTGAGGAGTGACGGACTCCATCCTAGCTGGAGGGGTGCTCTCATCTTATCTACCAACATAGACAGGGCTCTAACTCCTCTAGCTCCACAATGAAATAGGGTGCAGGCCAGGCAGCAGGCTGTTAGCCAGCTGCCAGCTTAGTGGAGTCTGCCACTAGCATAGTCAGTGTAGTCAGCTCCAGCTATCCCCCATTGAGACTGTGGTCTGTGCCTCGACCTGAGGTTGGCAAAACTAAACATGGCGGTGTTCCCTTAAGCAATCTCACTAGGATAAAACCTCCTTCATGCCTGCCATTATTGAAAGAGATTGTGATACCTCACATTTCAAAATAGGGCTACTTAATGTTAGATCTCTCACTTCAAAGGCAGTTATAGTCAATGAACTAATCACTGATCATAATCTTGATGTGATTGGCCTGACTGAAACATGGCTTAAGCCTGATGAATTTACGTGTTTAAATGAGGCCTCACCTCCTGGTTACACTAGTGACCATATCCCCTGTGCATCCCGCAAAGGCGGAGGTGTTGCTAACATTTACGATAGCAAATTTCAATTTACCAACAACAAAAATGCCGTTTTCGTCTTTTGAGCCTCTAGTCATGAAATCTATGCAGCCTACCTCAATCACTTTTTATAGCTACTGTTTACAGGCCTCCTGGGCCATATACAGCATTCTTCACTGAGTTCCTATCGGACCTTGTAGTCATAGCAGATAATATTCTAATTTTTGGTGATTTTAATATTCACATGGAAAAGTCCACAGACCCACTCCAAAGACTTTTGGAGCCATCATCGACTCAGTGGGTTTTGTCCAACATGTCTCTAGACCTACTCACGCCACAGTCATACTCTGGACCTAGTTTTGTCCCATGGATAAATGTTGTAGATCTTAATGTTTTTCCTCATAATCTGGACTATCGCGACCACCATTTATTATGTTTGCAATCGCAACAAATAATCTGCTCAGACCCCAACCAAGGAGCATCAAAAGTCGTGCTATAAATTCTCAGACAACACAAAGATTCCTTGATGCCCTTCCAGACTCCTTCTGCCTACCCAAGACGTCAGAGTACAAAAATCCCGTTAACCACCTAACTGAGGAACTCAATTTAACCTTGCGCAATACCCTAGATGCAGTTGCACCCCTAAAAACTAAAAACATTTGTCATAAAAAACTAGCTCCCTGGTATACAGAAAATACCCGAGCTCTGAAGCAAGCTTCCAGAAAATTGGAACGGAAATGCGCCACACCAAACTGGAAGTCTCCGACTAGCTTGGAAAGACAGTACCGCCGCAGTATCGAAGAGCCCTCACTGCTGCCTCATCATCCTACTTTCCAACTTAATTGAGGAAAATAAGAACAATCCAAAATGTATTTGTGATACTCGTCGCAAAGCTAACTAAAAAGCAGCATTCCCCAATGAGGATGGCTTTCACTTCACAGTAATAAATCATGAACTTCTTTGAGAAAAGATCATGATCATTAGAAAGCAAATACGGACTCCTCTTTAAATCTGCGTATTCCTCCAAAGCTTCAGCTGTCCTGAGTCTGCACAACTCTGCCAGACCTAGGATCAAGAAGAGACACTTACATAGTTTTAGTACTATATCTCTTGACACAATGTGAAAATAATAATGGCCTTAAACCTTCAAGCTGCATACTGGATCCTATTCCAACTAAACTACTGAAAGAGCTGCTTCATGTGCTTGGCCCTCCTATGTTGAACATAATAAACGCTCTCTATCCACCGGATGTGTACCAAAACTCACTAAAAGTGGCAGTAATAAAGCCTCTCTTGAAAAAGCCAAACCTTGACCCAGAAAATATAAAAAACTATCGGCCTATATCAAATCTTCCATTCCTCTCAAAACATTTTAGAAAAAGCTGTTGCACAGCAACTCACTGCCTTCCTGAAAACAAACAATGTATACGAAATGCACATGTCTGTGTAGACCCCATCATAGCACTGAGACTGCACTTGTGAAGTGGTAAATTACCTTTTAATGGCATCAGACCGAGGCTCTGCATCGCGTCCTCGTGCTACTAGACCTTAGTGCTGCCTTTGATACCGTCGATCACCACATTCTTTTGGAGAGATTGGAAACCCAAATTGGTTCTACACGGACAAGTTCTGGCCTGGTTTAGATCTTATCTGTCGGAAGATATGAGTTTGTCTCTGTGAATGGTTTGTCCTCTGACAAATCAACTGTACATTTCGGTGTTCCTCAAGGTTCCTTTTAGGACCACTATTGTGTTCACTATATATTTTACCTCTTGGGATGTCATTCGAAAAACATAATGTTAACTCTTCACTGCTATGCGAATGACACACAGCTCTTACATTTCAAAGAAACATGGTGAAGGCCCACAAATTGCCCTCGCTAGAATCCTGTGTTTCAGACATAAGGAAGTAGATGGCTGAAAACGTTCTACTTTTAAACTCGGACAAAACAGAGATGCTTGTTCTAGTCCAAGAAACAAAGAGATCTTCTGTTAAATCTGACAATTAAACTTGATGGTTGTAAAATCGTCTCAAATAAAACTGTGAAGGACCTCTGCGTTACTCTGGACCCTGATCTCTCTTTTGACGAACATATCAAGACTGTTCAAGGACAGCTTATTCCATCTACGTAACATTGCAAAAATCAGAAATGTTCTGTCCAAAAATTATGCAGCAAAGTTAATCCATGCTTTTGTTACTTCTAGGTTGGACTACTGCAATGCTCTACTTTCCGGCTACCCGGATAAAGCACTAAATAAACTTCAGTTAGTGCTAAAAACAGCTGCTAGAATCCTGACTAGAACCCAAAATTTGATCATATTACTCCAGTGCTAGCTTCCCTACACTGGCTTCCTGTTAAGGCAAGGGCTGATTTCAAGGTTTTACTGTAAGCTACAGAGCGTTACATGGGCTTGCTCCTACCTATCTTTCCGAGTTGGTCCTGCCGTACATACCTACACGTACGCTACGGTCACAAGACGCAGTCACAAGACGCAGGCCTCCTAATTGTCCCTAGAATTTCTAAGCAAACAGCTGGAGGCAGGCGTGCTCTCCTATAGATCTCCATTTTTATGGAATGGTCTGCCTACCCATGTGAGAGACGCAGACTCGGTCTCAACCTTTAAGTCTTTACTGAAGACTTATCTCTTCAGCGGGTCATATGATTGAGTGTAGTCTGGCCCAGGAGTGTGAAGGTGAACGGAAAGGCTCTGGAGCAACGAACCGCCCTTGCTGTCTCTGCCTGGCCGGTTCCCCTCTCTCCACTGGGATTCTCTGCCTCTAACCCTATTACAGGGTCTGAGTCACTGGCTTACTGGTGCTCTTTCATGCCGTCCCTAGGGGGTGCGTCACTTGAGTGGGGTGAGTCACTGACGTGATCTTCCTGTCTGGGTTGGCGCCCCCCCTTGGTTTGTGCCGTGGCGGAGATCTTTGTGGGCTATACTCGGCCTTGTCTCAGGATTGTAAGTTGGTGGTTGAAGATACCCTCTAGTGGTGTGGGCTGTGCTTTGGCAAAGTGGGTGGGTTATATCCTTCCTGTTTGGCCCGTTCCGGGGGTATCATCGGATGGGCCACCAGTGTCTCCTGACCCCTCCTGTCTCAGCCTCCAGTATTTATGCTGCAGTAGTTTATGTGTCGGGGGGCTAGGGTCAGTTTGTTATATCTGAGTACTTCTCCTGTCTTATCCGGTGTCCTGTGTGAATTTAAGTATGCTCTCTCTAATTCTCTCCTTCTCTCTTTCTTTCTCTCTCTCGGAGGACCTGAGCCCTAGGACCATGCGTCAGGACTACCGGGCATGATGACTCCTTGCTGTCCCCAGTCCACCTAGTCTTGCTGCTGTTCCAGTTTCAACTGTTCTGCCTGCAGCTATGGAACCCTGACCTGTCCACCGACGTGCTACCTGTCCCAGACCTGCTGTTTTCAACTCTCTAGAGACCGTAGAGAATACTCTTAATGATCGGCTATGAAAAGCCAACTGACATTTACTCCTGAGTAAATGTAATTTACTCCTGACTTGCTACACCCTCGATAACTTCTGTGATTATTATTATTTGACCAGCTGGTCATTTATGAAACATGCTTGGCCATGTTCTGTTATAATCTCCACCCGGCACAGCCAGAAGAGGACTGGCCACTCCTCATAGCCTGGTTCCTCTCTAGGTTTCTTCCTAGGTTTTGGCCTTTCTAGGGAGTTTTTCCTAGCCACCGTGCTTCTACACCTGCATTGCTTGCTGTTTGGGGTTTTAGGCTGGGTTTCTGTACAGCACTTCGAGATATTAGCTGATGTACGAAGGGCTATATAAAATACATTTTATTTTATTTGATGAAATAACACATACAATCATGTAGTAACCAAAAAAAGTGTTAAACAAATCAAAATATATTTTGATTTGTTTAACACTTTTTTGGTTACTACATGATTCTATCTGACTGTCTAATTAGTTATCCCTTTAAATGTTCACACAGAGGTCATAAAGTGAAGTGGTCGTGAGAGTCCTTAGGTGCCTTTTGGCAAACTCCAAGCGGGCGGTTGTGCCTTTTACTGAGGAGTTTGGCCGGGCAGCCAGCTCTAGGAAGTGTATTGGTGGTTCCAAACTTCTTCCATTTAAGAATGATGGAGGCCACTGTGTTCTTGGGGATCTTCAATGCTGCAGACATTTTTTGGTACCCTTCCTCAGATCTGTGCCTCAACACACTTGTCTCAGAGCTCTACGGACAATTCCTTCGACCTCATGGCTTGGTTTTTGCTCTGACATGCACTGTCAACTGTGGGACCTTATATAGACAGGTGTGTGCCTTTCCAAATCATGTCCAATCAATTGAATTGCCCACAGGTGGACTCCAATCAAGTTGTAAAAACATCTCAAGGATGATCAATGGAAACAGGATGCACCTGACCTCAATTTCGAGTCTCATAGCAAAGGGTCTGAATACTTATGTAAATAAGGTATTTCAACAACAAAAAATGTATCTGCAAAAATGTCTAAAAACCTGTTTTCACTTTGTCATCATGGGGTATTGTGTGTAGATTGAGGAGGAAAACATTTAATTTAATCCATTTTAGAATAAGGCTGTAGACAAAATTAGAACTGATTTAGCATGTATTAATTTTGTCTGCTTTCCAACAGACACTGAATTCACCTTTCAGCAGGACAATACACAAGGCTAAATCTATACTAGAGTTGCTTACCAAGACAATATTGAATGTTCCCGAGTGGCCTACTTACAGTTTTGACTTAAATCTGATTGAAAATATATGTCAAGACTTGGCTGTCTAGCAATGATCAACAACCAACTTGACAGAGCTTGAACAATGTTTTAAAGAATAATGGGCAAATATTGCACAATCCAGGTATGAAAAGCTCTTAGAGACTTATTACCCAAAAAGACTCACAGCTGTAATAGTTGCCAAAGGTGTTTATAACATGTTTTGATGGGGGAACTATCCATTTAATTTAATCTATGCTCGAAAGAATACAAAGGTGAAAGTCATACGAAGTGCTGTACAAAAAAAAGGAGCATACGTTTCGGCTTCTATACCTTCATCAGTGCTTTCGAATGATTTACAAGCATTTCGCTACACCCTCAATAACATCTGCTAAACACGTGTATGTGACCAATAACATTTGGTTTGATGATGTCAGATGCTCATTTTTAATGAGGACTCTGGATTGACTTGCAAAACCCACAACTTCAAATGATACCCAGGTTTTCCTATTGCTATGTCATTTTTCCCTTGTGGCAAATGTTTTCCACCTGATCAGTTCATTTTATACTCAACAACCTTCCTGTTTACTACCAGTCCATCTAGTAATTCTGTGTGTGTGTGTATAAAAACACCTGCAGCAGTGTCAGTGATCATAAATATTCCACTGGGTTTGGAACTTCAGCCTGAAGGCAGTGTAGTGTACAGCTGGCTCTCATTTTAATCTTGGAGGTAAATCAACATTAAAGTCATGGCCAGGACACGTCTGCACCTGCACAGCTGGGAGCTACAAGTTATGACATCACAAGGAGCAGCAGCACAGCTAGGCAACTTTAACACAGCCAATCTCAGCCCAAATTTGGGATTAATGATCAATTTAATATTTTGCGCCACATTGGGCCTAACATAAAATGGTAAGTATTTTGCATGTGTTCTGGTCCTGCACATTGCTATTGAGGTTAGTAGGGGGAGACCAATTCATTTCCAACCCCTGAACTTCCTCATCTGTTCCATGTCAGTATCAGCTGTGTGTCATGTATACTAAAGCCTTCTCACACACATTCATCATGGAGCACACAGATCTCTTTCTAACTGGGAAGCTTTGTAGATGAAGCCAAAGCAATTGTCCTTGCATAATGTTCCTCCCCATGGGTTCTGGATGAATTGATTAGGATGTTTCAGGTGTGATGCTGCAACTTGACTTAACCATGCTTTTATCTCTTTATCCTCTAGTCTAAAACTATTTACTTCTTACCACGCTTTTGACCCAGGAAGTACTTTTTTACAGTAAGCCTATTCCAACAAGTCTTCAAATGTGAATATGTGGTATGTGTGTGCTTCCATACTACTGCTCAAAACAAGCTAACCCCCTGTGGATAAGACCAACAGTTGTTGTTACTGTATATTGTCTTCTGATTTACAGTAGTAAGAATATGGTGGAGATCCCCCTACTGGTCAACCACATCAGGGCACAACCTCAAACTGGAATTAGCTCAACCCTCCAAAACTCTGCTATTTTGGCAAAAGGGCCCAGTAGGAAGGTATGGCTGCTTGAGGTAAAATGAAGAGACAGGTGGCTCTTATTTTCTTGTCTATTTCCGTTCCCTTGTGGAAGTTTATTTGTATATCGTTAAAACAATAATTGTTTCACAGTCAAAGTTACACCACAAACAAATAATTTGTGGTGGTGATTACAATTTACAAGAAAAACATGTTCACTTCACTTTATGACCTCTGTGGGAACATTTAAAGGGATAACTAATTAGACAGTCAGAGGGTAAGATAAGTGAAGGAGATGCTTATTTGGATATAGTCTTGTCATATCGTACAGTTCCTGAATACAAGGAAATTAGGAATAAATCAGATCTCACCTAAATGAGCTGGACTATAGAATATCAGCATCATCTCAATGCAATAACTGTCTACTATGTATCAAGTCGCCCTCTCCAGAGCCCACCTACGGGGAGAGAATTTAGGAATCTTGTAAGACTGGACCATTTTGGCAAATACACACACTTCATCAGCCACTAAAATCCTTTCACTAAGATTCACCTTGATGACGAGCTGTACTTGTGCTGGTTATGTTGAAATCTACAAAAAAATTGACGTAAAGGTTACACTGTCTGTCACATATACAAAAACGTTTTAGCAGCCTGAATGTGCCATCAATCAATATGTTATTTTGGTTATTTAGTCGATTCATAAGAGTGCAAATGGCACTCATTCTAAAATGTTAGGACTAAATTCAATGCAGGGCTGCCTGGGCATGACTTTCTGGATCATTGACAGGCTCATTGACTGGTCTGAGCACATAGCCTACTCCTGTCAGCGCAGCCTCCCGGTCCCGGCAGCATTCAGGGGAAACAACTTAATTTACCCATAATACAAAAAACAAATTGATGAAAACCATAAAAACCTTGCATGATTATTCTATTTCTACACATAGACTGATTTCAAGGTGCAATCTGCAATATGTAGGCTACTGCTGATCATTGGTTTTAATTAATATTGATTATTCAATAATTAATTGTATAAATTAAGCATAAGCTTGAAATTAAGCTTACTTCATAATTTGTAAACAAATACTGTATTGCTTCAAAATATGTTTAAATATATAATGTTGACAATCACTTGACTTGTATATAATCTACTGACTTTAATGCACAAAATCCAAATTCATATCAAATCAAGCCAGTCACACTACCTGCATGTCTTGAACGGAGTTCCTGCGCCATCTGGTGGATTTTCAATTTCAGTACAGATAATGACGTCCGGGAATGTGAAATTCTACATGGAGAGGTTGAATTCACAGAGGTCGTTATTAATGTTGGTGAATTCGGTCAAAGTAACGTTGACTATCTGTCTAGAAACATTGTTACTTTATTCTGTAGTAGACCTACTCTTTAGAGTAGTGTAACTTCACTTTAATTTATTAAAACGCAGTTCTCAGTCAGTGGCTTGGCACTGAATCAGCTGAAGAGAACCTACTAGCTGAAGAAAGTGCTAGCGTTTGACGTATCATTATCAATCACACATGTGTTGTTCGAATCGCATTTAGGACTTTTTTTTGTTGCAATGATTTACCATATAAGTTGTTGCATTGTGCACCGACCCATACGCTCCTTCAAACCAAACAAAGTGAGCCCAGTTCAGGCCCAGTAACGTTACCTCTCCAGAGTGGCGCAGCGTTCTAAGGTACTGCATCTCAGTGCCCAACCGGCCGTATTTGAGAGTCGCATAGGGGTGCGCACAATTGGCCCAGCGTAGTTTGGGTTTGACCGGGGTAGGCCGTCATTGTAAAATAAGAATTTCTTCTTAACTGACTTGCCAAGTAAAATAAATAAAAAACTTTACGTCAAAAACAGTACAATATCATGATTGGCTAAAACTGCTTCTCCAATCGAAATCCCCGATCACTCTTGTAGGCGATGTCATGGTGACGTTGGCAAGCTAAGCTCATGCTTAGAAGCAATTCACCCGGTCTAACACGGAACCCAAACCGGCTGCGCGCGTGCGCCATCGTGCATAAATGTATTTTGTCCCCCTACACTAAACGCGATCWGGACAAGCAGGTTAAAATGTCAAAACAAACTCTGAACCAATGACATTAATTTAGGGACAGGTCGAAAAGCATTAAACATGTATGGCAATTTAGCTAGTTAGCTAGCTAATTTGTCCTGGGATATATGTTTTTTTACCTGAAATGCACAAGGTCCTCTACTCCGACAATTCATCCACACATAAAACGGCCAACCGAATCGTTTTTAGTCATCTCTCGTCCTTCCAGGCTTTTTCATCTTTGAATTTATATGGTGATTGACATCTACACTTTAATGGTATTACCACGACAACAGGCATGACTTGCAGCGCGATCTGCGTCAGAAATAGAAAGGAGTTCTATTTTAGCCTTGGCATTGCAGACGCTCGTTGGCGAGCGCGAGCAGTGTGGGTGCACGCGACATGTCCGGTCTGGTCAGCATGTAACGGTTGTCTCGCACTGAACTGCTCAAATTAAAACGTGTTAGTTTGTCACTTTCACGAGGTTGGAATAATAACAAGTTCAACTACTTAAGACATCAGGTAGCAGCAGGTAGCCTAGTGGTTAGAGCATTGGACTAGTAACCGAAAGGTTGCAAGATCAAATCCCTGAGCTGACAAGGTAAAAATCTGTCGTTCTACCCCTGAACAAGGCAGTTAACCCACTGTTCCTAGGCCGTCATTGAAAATAAGAATTTGTTTTAACTGACTTGCCTAGTTAAATAAAGGGGGGGAGGGGAAACGTCTCGAATCTAAGTTGTGCAGTTAGATTTCGAGAAAATTCATCACTAAGGAATAATTTTTCACTTCTCTCATTGACTTCTCGACCAGAAGGCCGCTCCGTCTACCTCTTCTGCGGCGACGTTGTTTTGGGTCAGACACTGGAATCAGTTCAGATGCACTGGGTGGTTCGGACACAGGATCCGCTTTGGGAAAGTCATATTCCTGGTGGTAGTGCTGGTAAATTGACGTTGCTCTGATATCCAATAGTTCTTCCCGGCTGTATGTAATAACACTGAAGATTTTCTGGGCTAACAATGTAAGAAATAATACATAACTAAATACTGTGAAGTTTCCTAAGGACAGAAAACAAGGTGGCCCTCTCTGTCGGCGCCATCTAGCATGGTGGTGCAAAAATTGTGTTTTGTAAAGGAAATATGCATATTTTCCCATTTTTTCCCCTGCATTCTCGCCATTAAATCGAATTAAGGAGGAAATTGATGCCTTTGCAGCCTGGATGGAGAATGTTTTATGTACGAACCGGTCCACGGGGGATACGAGTGTATAGTCGGCAGCATTCAATGCCTTTGGACAGTAAGATGAAACAACTCAGAATCGCCATCTGATGGCCTTTGGGCTGCTAAAAGCCCATGGAGTCAATTTCCCTTAAGTGTGATTACCTTGGAACTAGAATGACCTTGTTTTGAGTCCGACAGTCATGCTACATGCTAACCCTTCAATTTGCAGCATTGGCGTCTGAAGTGGGATAGTTATGCCATTAATTAATTAATTTAGCCAGTAATATTCCACTCAGTAACACGTGCCACTGTTTTCTAGGGAGTCCTGGAATCCATAAAATAAATAAATAAAACATACAACATTACATACAGTACCAGTCAAAAGTTTGGACACCTACTCATTCCAGGGTTTTTCTTTATTTGTACTATTTTCTACATTGTAGAATAATAGTGAAGAATTCAAAATTATGAAATAACACATATGGAATCATGTATATGTAGAAACCAAAAAAGTGTTAAACAAATATACACATTTTTTATATTTGATATTTGAGATTCAACATATTTTTTATATTTGAGTAGATGACAGCTTTGCACACTCGTGGCATTCTCTTAACCAGCTTCATGAGGTAGGCTCCAGGAATGCATTTCAATTACCATGTGTGCTTTGTCAAGTTAAATTGTGACATTTCTTTCGTTCCTAATGCATTTGAGGCAATCAGTTGTGTTGTGGCAAGGGTGGGGTGGTATACAGAAGATAGCCCTATTTGGTAAAAGACCAAGTCCACATTGTGGCAAGAACAGCTCAAATAAGCAAAGAGAAATGGGAGTCCATCATTACTTCAAGACATGAAGGTCAGTCAATCTGGAAAGTTTCAAGAACTTTGAAAGTGTCTTCAAGTGCAGTCGCAAAAACCATCAAGCGATATGATGAAACTGGCCCTCATGAGGACCGCCACAGGAAAGGAAGACCCAGAGTTACCTCTGCTGCAGAGGATAAGTTCATTAGAGTTACCAGCCTCAGAAATTGCAGCTCAAATAAATACTTCACAGAGTTCAAGTAACAGACATCTCAACATCAACTGTTCAGAGGAGACTGCGTGAATCAGGCCTTCATGGTCGAATTGCTGCAAAGAAACCACTACTAAAGGACCCCAATAATAAGAAGAGAGTTGCTTGGGCCAAGAGACACAAGTAATGGACATTAGACCGGTGGAAATCTGTCCTTTATTCTGTGTCCAAATTAGAGATTTTTGGTTCCACCGCCGTGTCTTTGTGAGACGCAGAGTAGGTGATTACGGTTACGTGTGCATTGAATTCTAAATAAATTATTGACTGTGTCACCAGCAAACCACCCCCACACCATCACACCTCCTCCTCCATGCTTCACGGTGGGAACCACCCACCGATCTCGGCATGTGTGGTTCCCACCGTGAAGCATGGAGGAGGAGGTGTGATGGTGTGGGGGTGGTTTGCTGGTGACACAGTCAGTAATTTATTTAGAATTCAATGCACACGTAACCAGCATGGCTATCACAGCATTCTGCAGCGATACGCCATCCCATCTGGTTTGCGCTTAGAGGGACAATCATTTGTTTTTCCACAGAACAATGCCCAAACTCACCTCCAGGATGTGTAAGGGCTATTTCACCAAGAAGGAGAGTGATGGATTGCTGCATCAGATGACATGCATGGATGCATCAGATGACATGCATGCACAGCCACCCAACCTCAACCCAATTTACATGGTTTTGGATTAATTGGACCACAGATTGAAATAAAAGCAGCCAACAAGTGCTCAGCATATGTGGAAGCTCCTTCAAGACTGTTGGAAAAGCTGGTTGAGAGAATGCCAAGAGTGTGCAATTCTGTCATCATGGCAAAGGGTGGCAACTTTGAATTATCACAAATAAAAAATATATTTAGATTTTTTTAACACTTTTTTTGTAGTAAAAATAAAGAAAAACACTCTTATTTATTTATTTAACCTTTATTTAACTGGCCAAGTCAGTTAAGAACAAATTATTATTTACAATAACGGCCTACCAATGGGGGCTGGGATTAAAAAATATATCTATATACAGTTGAAGTCGGAAGTTTACATACACTTAGGTTGTAGTCATTAAAACTCGTTTTTCAACCACTCCACAAATTTCATGTTAACCAACTATAGTTTTGGCAAGTTGGTTAGGATATCTACTTTGTGCATGACACTAGTAATTTTTCCAACAATTGTTTACAGACAGATTATTTCACAGACACTATTATTTCACATTGCACTGTATCACAATTCCAGTGGGTCAGAAGTTTACATACACTAAGTTGACTGTGCCTTTAAACAGCTTGGAAAATTCAAAAAAATGATGTCATGGCTTTAGAAGCTTCTGATAGGCTAATTGACATAATTTGAGTCAATTGGAGGTGTACCTGTGGATGTATTTCAAGGCCTACCTTCAAACTCAGTGCCTCTTTGCTTGACATCATGGGAAAATCAAAAGAAATCAGCCAAGACCTCAGAAAATAAATTGTAGACCTCCACAAGTCTGGTTCATCCTTGGGAGCAATTTCCAAGTGCCTGAAGGTACCACGTTCATCTGTACAAACAATAGTACGCAAGTATATACACCATGAGACCACGCAGCCATCATATCGCTCAGGAAGGAGACTCGTTCTGTCTCCTAGAGATTCATTTACTTTGGTGCGAAAAGTGAAAATCAATCCCAGAACAACAGCAAAGGACCTTGTGAAGATGATGGAGGAAACAGGTACAAAAGTATCTATATCCACAGTAAAACGAGTCCTATAATCGACATAACCTGAAGGGCCGCTCAGCAAGGAAGAAGCCACTGCTCCAAAACCGCCATAAAAAAGCCAGACTACGGTTTGCAACTGCACATGGGGACAAAGATCGTACTTTTTGGAGAAATGTCCTCTGGTCTGATGAAACAAAAATAGAACTGTTTGGCCATAATGACCATCATTATGTTTGGAGGAAAAAGGGGGAGGCTTGCCAGCTGAAGAACACCATCCCAACCGTGAAGCACGGGGGTGTCAGCATCATGTTGTGGGGGTGCTTTGCTGCAAGAGGGCCTGGTGCACTTCACAAACTAGATGGCACCATGAGGGAGGAAAATATATTGAAGCAACATTCAAGACATCAGTCAGGAAGTTAGGCTTGGTCGGCAATGGGTTTCCAAATGGACATGACCCAAGCATATACTTCCAAAGTTGTGGCAAAATGGCTAGGACATTGGTCTTTGGAAGACCCATTTGCCGAACCAAGCTTTAACTTCCCTGACTGATTCTTGGAAGATTTGCTTCAA
>NC_036842.1:68756231-68928672 GCF_002910315.2 Salvelinus sp. IW2-2015 | reverse complement strand
CTATAATTTCCACCTTTTGTCTATTCCATTTGCACAACAGCATGTGAAATTTATTGTCAATCAGTGTTGCTTCCTAAGTGGACAGTTTGATTTCATATAAGTGTGATTGACTTGGAGTTACATTGTGTTGTTTAAGTGTTCCCTTTATTTTTTTGAGCAGTGTATATGACAAAACACACCACACATCACGACAAGAGACAACACTACATAAAGAGAGACCTAAGACAACAACATAGCAAGGCAGCAACACATGACAACACAGGTAGGTGTGTCCAAACTTTTGACTGGTACTGTTATATAGTGACCAACTAAGAGAAAATGCATGTGGTGAACAAACAAAGGGTTTTGAAAGTAAGTCGAAGTGCAGGGAGGCACTTTCTGAAAGATGGGGGTAGTGTGGTTGTTGAAAGGTATTCCCTTTTCTGTCCAGTGATGTACAATTGTGGGTACCCTTTTTTACTCATGAGTGCCCCTAGAGCAAAATTATGCAAAGTGCACTTTTAAAAAGCCTCTTTATCTCAATTAACATAATAATTCATAATAAACTAGACCCTGTGATGTCCTGGGTTGAACCCTAGTCCAGACATGTGTATTCCTGAGTATAGTATATCGTCTATCCCACTCAGACCAAAGGTAGACAGGATATTTCAGGATCTGTTTGGAGAGTATAATAGGCATTTTGTAATATTAACAATAGATGTCAACCAGCATCGCTAAGGTCTCAAAACAACTGAAGGAAGAGATTACTAGCAGCTGCTTTTGATTTGATTTGTTATATTTTTTTTAGACCATTGACTGTGCCCTCCAGTTTGATCTGTGGGGCTTTAGAGTATCTAAATACCTAAGTCAGGAACTGTAGCCCTCATGTTGTCTTTCCCTTTTTCAGTCTCAGTCGCATTTTCAGTCTCATGAAGCCTACTGTATGCCTGTAATGAAGGATAAGACATTTCAGATAGCATGTATCAGGAGGCTGCATCACACTAGGGTTCAGTACTGAACTAGCCTGTTTGGCTTGTGGACAACACTCATTTTATGTTACAGCTTTGGTCTTTGTGAGTTTAAAAAAGAGTATTGTTGACAACACGACCAACATCAAGAGGTGTCTGTGTAGTAGACCCACAACTCCAGACTATGATCTCTCTATCTCTGATTCAGTCCTAAGTATGATATTTTTGGGAACGAATTGGTGATATTACAGGAGGAGTGGATGTGGATGGACGCTTTGTTTAAATCACAAGTGTAGCTCAGCCCTCTCGTCAACACAATCCTTCATATTGGCCAACACTGTTATTATTGTTCATCATGTGCAACTTTGCCAGAGTAGAGCTGGAAGGTCAGTCTTTTCAATTACAGATTGTGTTGCTGATATCCGGTATCAGATTTTTGATCATGACATCATTTGGGTCTGTGGGTAGAGTTAACCTCATGAAGGCCACACACAGACAGAAAAAATGAATAGTGTTACTATCACTGTCAGATGGAAAGAGGATGGATCGATGTGGTCACTCACATGATTATCCATCAGACATAGCCTAATGTTCCCCTTTCAATGGGTGATTGGAATTTCAGGCACCATCTTTTCTAGATAAGTCATTTTGTGAATGTACTCTTTGGATTTGATTTTGTCAGTCACAGATGGTTGTAATTCTTAAAAATAATAATCTTATCATGGGAAAAGCACATCCTTCTTTCCCAACAGTTGTTTTTCAATATATTATTATATTCATAACTCTGTTATCGTGTTAGGAGACCTTTTACATATGAACATAGTTTTGATTATTCAAGGCAAGCTACATCATTTTTTTCACAGAGAAATTGAGAGAATGTATAGGCCTATTAGGCTGATGGTGTTACAGTAAAATGTAGAAATACAGTATATTAGTTGAGTTTCCTTGTATTTTTTATATATATATATAAAGTGTGACTGCTGAAGTTATTTAGCCTAAACTAAGATGGTGATGTTCAAGTTTTCTAGAATAGAACAAGGCAATGAAGTCCCATCTTTACTAGCAACCTGCTGCCCATAAACCTGTATTGCTCTCTGTTCAATATGATCTGCGGCATATCAGAAACATTGATGTTGCACCTTACTTGTGTTTTTAGAATGGGCTAATACAATATGTTCTATCCAATGTATCCAATGTGTATGCCATTGGTGACTAGTGGTCTTATACCATAGTGCTAAAAACACTCTATTGGCAGATGTAATGTTGAAAGCATTTCTATTGTGAATAAGCAGACTATTTTAACATTGTATATAATCTGTAAGAAAGCCTTTAATGTGTTCCTCCCTTGTTTTTCTCCTTCAAAATGCATTTCCACTGAAACGTCTTTCTATTCGAACATTCAATACTTTTTCTTTTTCGCTATGCTTTTCTCTCTCTTTTTCTGTCTCCCCTCCTTCTCTCTGTCCTTCTTTTCTTTCTTTCTCTTTGGCTTCCTTTCATTCCTATTTTCTTTCATTGTTTTTCTTTTTTCCCTCGCCTTGGGACCCCATTTTTTTCTCTTCCTCTATTCAGGTTTTCTTTATTCTCTTTTCTGAATAGTTGTGGTACTTTGAGGGGAAGGAGAGGGAGAGGGGAGGGAGGTTAGTTTCAGTCAAAGCTGCAGCACAAAACTTCCTCCCACACCACATGCAGTGTCTCTTGGAATGAGTTTGTCACTGACTAGCAGGCAGCACACTCCCCCTCTTATGTATACCACCATGACTGACAGACCTCCAGTATGGTGCCATGGCACTTATCCCTACACAGTTTCAACTATTTTTATATACGAAATGTATTGGTGAGTGTTCTCTCCAGCATCGACATAGCATGTTGCAAAGAGCCATAGTGTTCCATTCCCTGGCCCTGGCTGAATGGTGTGTTGGGTTCAGTGTCACCTGGTGACCTTGATGGGGTGGTGTGTTAAACTGACACGGCTATGTGTGAATGTGTTTATCTCGCAACAGAGCAATGGACAGGGAGGGAGGCATTTGTGCTACACAAGAACATCTTCATCACTGCAGAGAGATGACAGGCTACGTAGAGGAGGGGCTGCCATGTAGAGTAGCATGACTTACTCTCAGGCCTCAGTCTCAATGGGGATATACTCAGATAAGCACATTGGGCTGCACTACTACATAAATGTGTTGCTTAAACAGTTTCGGTTTAGTAACATAATTTAAAGGAGGTCAGGTGGATCGAGCAACCTCAGTCAATGATTAATACTCAGAATAAATCATTTCAAAACAACCAGTTAATCACAGGATATCTGGATAGAAATCATTGTTTTTTTATGATAAAATAGTAGCCTAAGCACCTGTGGTCACTATCTTAGTCACGCATTCTTTCTTGGACAATAATTGAAAGCATAAAAAAACCCTAATGGCAATGGAAAGTGGGTTGGATAAATTGGAAATGATTACAAATGCAGAATTGACAGGGAAACCGATAAAACTTTCTCTCCATAAGTAAGAACCAAAAGCATGGATGATGGAATGGCAGGCTTGAAGGGGAGAAAAAGGTGAAAGACAGATGAAAGTGAAAAGAGATAAAAGTCGGAGAGAGGAGGGTGTGGGATAAAGCAGGAGGAAGGGAYGCAGAGATGAAAGCAAAATGAGAAAGATAAGAACAGAGTGAGAGAGACAGAGAGGGAAACGGAGGAAGAGATAGATAGTGTACAGAGCAGAGGGGTAACCATGGAAACAGGAGGAAGGTACAAAAGAAGAGATAGACAAAGGGTTTTGAATTAAAAGAATGAAACTTGGATGAAGGAAAAGTAATTCGGACTGAAATTTGTTTCCAGGAGGTGAAGGAATAATACAAAACAGTAAGTAAACAATAGAGGGACAACAACAGCTCTGTCCTGCTGTCTGTTTATGAGTCCATGTGAATAAGGTGGGCTCTGCCCAAAACTAGGCACTCCAGAGACCTCTAGTGTTAATAGGTTTCACTGGCTCATTGTGGGCCTCACCTTGAGTAAATCTGGAGACATGGGAGTAGTGTAGGACACTGGCCTCATGCTACCTCTCTGAATGGTGTGCAAAGTGTCAGGGCCTGTCCACACATAATGACTGGACGGAACTTGATGAGCCTTTACCTCGGTTGAGCGATACCTTTACATGTGCTGCATGGCGTAAAGCATCTTGAGGCTCAAAGTCCTTGGGATGAGATATCTGGGTAGATCTATCACAAACCTCATCTTAAAATGAAGCGGTAGGCTATATTTGATAGGAAAATATATGACTCTTTCCTCCATGGTGCCACTTTGTGTTTAGTGACTGATTCAATTAATTTGAGGTCCATGATATATGCTGTACTGTGTTCTTCTACTCTGTCATAGATACATACAGAGAATATCTATATATTCATATTTGTATATCTATATAGTTACAGGCAAACAGAGGCTTTTTATTCTGTGGTTTTTGAGTCTCTTGTGGCTCTCTTTCTTTCTCCCTTCCCCCTCTCTGTTTTTCTCTTCTCTCTGTCTTTCTCTCTCGTCCTCTGTCTCTGCTTCTCTCTCACTCACTCCCCCTCCCTCCCCCCTCTCTCTCTTGATCTCTCTCTCCTCACTCACTCTCCACTCCTGCTCTCTCTCTCTCGCTCTCCCATGCCCCCCTCTTTTCTCTCACTCTCTTATGCTCTCTCTCTTTCACTCTCCTTTTTCTCTCTTTCCTTCCATAGCTCTCTGTCTCACTCCCTCGCCCCCCTCTCTGTTCCTTTTATATCCTCCTTGCTGAATGCTCTTCTCCTCTCCTCCCTCAACTCTGTCTTTTCTCTTTTATATTCAGTCTTTTTTTCCAGCTCTCCCACACTCCTTTCTCCAATGTTGTCTCCTAGCAGAGCTATTTCATTCCTAATATTCTGTCTTTCCATTTAGTAGCCCTGTGCAGAATGAGGGGAGTAATCTTTTATTTAGGATTTTGTCTGCCCATCTCTGCATCCTGTCTCTGTGTCTGTGAAACTGATTTGTTAGAAGAATCTAACAGTAGCAACGGTTATCAAAATTAAGGTTTTAAAAACAATTCTAATAAATGCAACAGTTGGGCAATGGATGAAGATACTCCAAACTTTTAGAATTAAAAAATTCCATCAGGTATTGACACATGAAACATTTTACTGGCACGGACAAATATGAATGGAGTTCAGGGATGTTGGTGGGAAATCACGTATTCAATTTATTGTCAAATAAAAAAAATGATGCACTCATCTATGCATTTTCTAATTGTATCAGGTATTTTTTATATTTTGTGTTCAAATAAAGGAAATTATATGTGCCTAATTTGCATAAAGACACTGGTGTATTTGCATATATGAACATAAAGGGGTGGAACAGGGCTACAACCACCACAACGTCCTGTCTACCCTACCTGCACTCACCTGAGTTGTCTAGACTCCTCATTAATTACCTTCTCTTTCTTGTGATGTAAGTGTCGAGATGATATGTTAAATCCCAGACAAAGCTTTAGCGTTCAAGTGTCGAGATGATATGTTAAATCCCAGACAAAGCTTTAGCGTTCTTATAGATGCAACGGAAAGACAATGTATTCCATTGAGCCCATTTCAGCCATTACTGTGGTGTGTTTGACAGGTCATTACAAACATTTCGCAGTCGTAAAGTTAACTGGAAAAAACGACCAGCACAAGCAGGAGTATGAAAGAGTCGCAGGAGTAAAATGAAAGCAATCAACCCAGAGAGACTTAAGTGACAAGTGGATTTTGCATCCCTCAAACACAGGAAATAGATGACTGAAAAAGACAGATCCTCAGGTGGGTGGCACATGCTAGTTGCTAGTTACTAAAAGTGAAGAAAAAAAATACTTCAGAAATCTGTATTGTTCAATCAGTAATGCTGCAGATGTGTGTTTGTTTGCTTCAGTAAGTGTTGTCTGTGTAAGTCATTTACAGGCCAACTTAGCAGAGAGCTGGACAGATGCAGGCAGGATGGGGCAGCTTTTATACCCATTGCAATATTCCATCTGCGACACTTACATTCAAATTGTGCAATTGTCTGTGCTTATGAAAAAGCCTGCTGTTTTTTGGGGAGAAGCTTAATTACACTGGCTAATCATGCTTGAGGCACACCATTATATCAGTGTGCCATGCAGAGGTGAGGTGAGGCTGGTGTGGCTTTGACTCTGGGCCTGGCTGCTTCCTGATACATGTCTGAGATGGGAGGTCAGATAGGCTACTAGACCACAAACAACATGAACCCACAGGACTGATCACAAGCCCAGGTTCAAAACCAGAGAGGGAAGTGATTTCTTTGTAAGTTTTTTTTCACGTCGTTGTTTCCCAGGGCGTAGAGAATGTGAGGGGGTTAACTGGAAAGACACTGGTCAGAGACACTTTCTCTACCCCACTTGAAATGTGAATATACACCAAGTGTACAAAACATGCTGCTCGTTCCATGACAGACTGACCAGGTGAATCCAGGGGAAAGTTATGATCCCTTATTGATGTCACTTAAATCCACTTCAATCAGTGTAGATGAAGGGCAGGAGACAGGTTAAATAAGGAGTTTAAGCCTTGAGACAATTGAGACATGGATTGTGTATGTGTGCCACTCAGAGGGTGAATGGGCAAGACAAAATATTTAAGTGCCTTTGAACGGGTTATGGTACTAGATGCCAGGCGCACCGGTTTGAGTCTGTTAAGAACTACAACTCTGCTGTGTTTTTCACACTCAAAAGTTTCCCATGTGTATCAAGAATGGTCCACCTCCCAAAGGACATCCAGCCAACTTAACACAACTGTGGGAAGCATTGGAGTCAACATGGACCAGTATCTTTGTGGATGCTTTCGACACCTTGTAGAGTCCATGCCCCGACGAATTGAGGCTGTTATGAGGGCAAAGGGGGGTGCAACTCAATATTAGGACGCTCCTAATGTTTTGTACACTCAGTGTATATCTTGAAGTCTTTAGTTGTTTTTTGCAAATGGTTACTAGTAGGTCTAATGGAGGTGCAGACTCAATGTCCAAAGCTTAGCGTTACCCTGAGTTACCATAAGATCTGATGCCATTCTCCCCACTCTGTCACTATGATGAATGAAGATGTCTCTGAAGCACTGGCTATGTGAGCTCAATGCACAAGGGAGTCAGGGGAACATATGGAGAAGGAGGGTGGGGGTGTGTGTGTGTTTGTTTGTGTGTTTTAACAAAGACACACAGTAAGATATTTTGTATGTACAATCAATACGTGTCCCACGGTATAATTCCATGTCACTATTAGTAGAAGTCCCTCTTCACAGGGTAAGGCTAACCTCTGGCAGCTGAGTCTCTCTCTCTCTCTCTCTCTCTCTCTCTCTCTCTCTCTCTCTCTCTCTCTCTCTCTCTCTCTCTCTTGAGCGAAACTGTTTCAAATCTGACTCACTGAGATATGTTACGTTGGATATTATGGGGTTCTCTCTTCCAGATCATAGCATGTAAAGAACCAGTCTGTGAGATGTAAGAGAAACTTATTACAGTACACACGACAACCATTTCATAAGTGTGTGTTGTTTAGAGCTCAGGGCGGGAGGGAACTGAAAGTGTGTGTTGGTGTCAGTGTGTTGCCTGTTCCACTTCCAGGCATACTCACACACACAGTGGAAACACTATTAGTGATACACTAGTGAGAGCTGGGCATGGCTTCACTTCCTCTGTTTTCTCAGTAGGAATCCATGTGGCAACTGTGGAACACCTACAGAGCGGTGACATGAGGGCTCTCATTATTCATTGTTGTTTCTCTCTCTCTCTCTATCATATTAGTGCTGGTTCCAGCACAGCCCAGATGTATAGCAGATGGGCAACTGGACAGGTTCTGTGTTGTTGAAGATGTGGGCCTGGAACGGAGCCAGTGTGTTCCTTCCCAAACTTTTGTTGTCTAGTCTTTTTCATTTTCCCCATAGGCTAGTTCTGTGTTGTTTAATGTACGTGGCCCTTGTTGTTTCTCATGTGGTTTCTTTGTCTTTCAGCTCTTATTCTTTGTTTCTTCCTTGCTCCTTCTATTTTCTTTCCCTATTCTCTCGACTTCCTGCTATCTCTCCCCTCACGCACACCCTCACATCATCTCTCTCTCCTCGCTCTCACTCCCTATCTTCTTCTCCCTCCTCTCTCTATCTCTCTCTCATTCTCACAGCATTCCCAACTGCTGATGATTGATCAAGGTTTTCAAAGGTTTCCTTTCCTGTTATTTAGGGGAGAATATTATGCTCTATACAATTAGGATTGGCACGTGTTCATATAGTGTGTGTGTGTGTGTGTGTGTGTGTGTGTGTGTGTGTGTGTGTGTGTGTGTGTGTGTGTGGTGTGTGTGTGTGTGTGTGTGTGTGTGTGGTGTGTGTGTGGTGTGTGTGTGTGTGGTGGTGTGTGTGTGTGTGTACAGTCAGTGCTTATCACAGCATAACTTCCATGTCACTACTAGTAGAAGTCCTCCTCACGGATAAAGTTGACCCTGGTAGCTGAGTCTCTCTCTCACTGAGGATGTTATCAAATCAGTCTATCACTGATCTATCCATAGTGTGGTTGTGGACAGTAGTACTCTGTCAGGGATATTGATCTGTTGTTTGACTTAAAGAGAAGCCATGGTCATATAAAGCGTACTGGCTCATTATAAGATCATCCGAGTTGGACCATGACTACCTAGTACACACCTAAGCACACACTGATCCTAAGCTCAGCCGCAGGTACTTTGCGCACTGTTTTCTGAAACAGCCTGAAATATTTCTGGAAGTTCAATAGTTAATGTTTCTTGCTTGTTTTCCTTTTCCTCTCTCTCTCTCTTTTCTCTCTCTCTCTTCTCTCTCTCCTCTCTCTCTCGCTCCCTCTCTCTCTCTCCCTATCTTTTCTCTTTCTCTTTCATTCCCTCGCTCTCACCCCTCGTCTCTCTTATTCTGCACCCCCCCTCTCTCTTTTGCTGAAGGACTCTTCTTTTTTATTTTCACACTCCCATCCTTTTTTCTTATTTTTTCTCTTCTTCTTTCCTCTAGCCCTCCTCCCCTTCTCTTTCTTTCACTGCATTTTCTTTCAGCCTCCTCTCTTCTATCTCTCCCATCCCCACCCTCTCGAACTCCCCCTCCTCTTCTATTTTTTCTCTTTTCATTCTTTCTTTCTCTTTCTTTTACCACATCTTTTTCTTATGCTTTGCTCTCCCTCCCCAGTCTCTCCTATCCTTCTTCCTCCTTTTTTGCTGCATTCTGTTCTTCTCCCCCTCCCCTTCTCTTCTTTCTCTTCTTTTTTCTTCTGTTCTCTAACCCCCTTCCTCTCCTCTTGCCTCATCCTCTCCCTCTTTCTTCCTTATCTCTCTCCCCATGTCTGTCTCACTCCCTCCTCTCTTTCTGCCTGCTTTTCTCGTCTTTCTCCTCTTTCATTTGTCATCATTTTTCTACTGAGATGTCAGACAGTGGTACACTTAACTGGTCTCACTTTTAATACATTTAATTTAAGAAATAAAGCAAACAACTACATATTCTTAGAAAGTAAATATTTTTTGCATATCTTCAGTCCACTATTTTTGTGACAATTAGCCCTGACAGCACACTACACCCATACTCTGTGTGTGTGTGTTGTGTGTGTGTGTGTGTGTGGTGTTGTGTGTGGCGCGACACACGAGGAGCAACTGATTAGATGTTTATAATTGTTTGTGTGTTGGAGTATGCTTGCAAAAGGAATGCAAGTATGAGTGTGATAAGAGAGCTAGGGTTTCTGTGTGCCTTAAAGACAAATGTGTGTTGAAGGGTCATGCTGAATTGTGTGTGGTGAGAAAGAGAGAGGAAATGTGTGTGCTGTATGTATGTGTGTTTGTCTTTGTGAGTGAGTGAGTGAGGGGGGAGGAGAGAGAGGGAGAGAATGAAAAAGGAGAGGGGAGAGAGAGAGAAGTGAGATGTAGGAAGGAAGGGGTAGGGAGGGAGAGAAAGAAAGAAAGAAATGGGTGATTGTGGTGTGTGTGTGTGTGTGTGTGTGTGTGTGTGTGGTGTGGTGTGTGTTGTGTGGTGTGTGTGTGTGTGTGTGTGTGTGTGTGTGTGTGAGAAGGGGGCAGGGGAGGCGGGGCCGGCACAGTCAGTTCCTGATAACAGCAACAGTAGGAGGAGGATGAGTCGTGGGACGCCAACTCTCCCACAGATATAAATAGGAGCTGGATTTTTTTACTCCACTCAGTTCTCCTGAAGGATGAGATCCCTGAAACACCTGAAACATCAACCAGAACATGTGGTGAGTTGTTAGCCTATCCTCTGAGACGTGATTACAATACTAGTTCAGATAGTGGGGTTGTTTTAAAGGTGGTTACACTGTGTCTCTCAAGTCAAAGGAGATGACTTTTCTACATAGAGTAACTGCAGCAAGAACATATTTTACAGATAAGACTAGACTACTAACTATTCTCTGTCTCTCCACAATTTGCTAGGCTATTGTTAATATTGGTTTCATTGTTTGACATTTTGTCTTAAACTTACTACAACTTAAATGTTTAACTATGGATTCTTGCAATTACTATCTTGCTTTCTGTTTCTCTGTATTTTGTTTTCATTTTCCTGCCTTTCATTTTGTCGTGTTTTTTCTCCTTCCTTCCCTCTCTATCCCTCCCTCCTTTTCTCTTTCTCTCAACTCACTCTGTCTCTATCTGTCTCTTCACTCCCAACCCCTCCCTCTCCTTTTCCTTTCTCTCCCTCTTCCCTTCTCTCTCACATGCTCACTCAATCTCTCCCTTCCCTCCTCCTCTTCCTCCTCCCTTCTCTTTCTTTATCTTCAGCCCCTCCATCTCATTTTCTCTCCCCTCCTCCCGCATCCTCCGCCAATCTCCTCTCTCTTCCTCCTCTCCTTCTTTCTCTAATCACAGGCCACACACACAAACACACACAGATAGAGAGAGAGAGAGATACACACCTACTCACTCTGTTCTCTATCAAACACACAGTTTGTCCTTGTTGACTACTTTAAAGCAGTAATTATAAATGACGTGGTTATCAGGGCATCCAGGTCTACACAACTCTTTCCTTCCTTCCTTCCTCTCTTCTCTCTCTCTCTCTCTCTTCTCTCTCTCATCTTCTCTCTCTCCTTCTCTCTCTCCTCTCTCTCTCTCTCTCTCTTCTCTCTCTCTCTCGTCTCTCCGTCTCTCTCTCTTTCCCCATCTCTCCATCCTCTGTCTTTTCTTCAGTATGTATTATGAAAGGTAGCAGCTCACGATGTGTGGTAGTGTATGACCTAGACTAAGGTGTAGGCCTATAAAGAGACAGGTCATTAATTTTCCCATCACTACACCAGGTTTGTAGGAAACAACTGAACGTATCGGGGTACTACTGACGTGTCATGTATCATGGAGCTGAGGCTTGGTCATGCCAGCATTCAGCTTTCTTCTAGTTCCACTCTGTTTTACCTTTTGAAACATCTAGAGGGCAAACACAATCATTTGTAGTTTATCATGCTGCATATCAGTTTAAACCACAACATTACTCTTATGTATAAGTCTTGAATACAGAAAGATTTGAGAGTTCACCTCTCAATCCTATTTCTGTCATGGTTATAACTGAGTCTGTCATGTGTGCAAGGCAGACAGCTAGGCTTGCTCCTCATGAATGGGACTGATAGATAGCCCCAACCTTCAGCCCAGTGATGATGAACCCAGCATGTTCAGCCTGGCCAGGGCCACTCTGGACTCTACAGGAAGCTCTGTGGACAGGCCACGGAAGTCCACTTCCTGGTTGGACCTGCATCCCATTTCTGTTCCTTATTATTTTAAAGGATGTCAAGGAAGGAAGCGGGGCTCAGGCACAGATCGGCCTTATCTCCTCCATCTAATGTTCTCTACTGGATTCAGAGCAAAGAAGCCCGGCGTTGTCAGAATGCGGCTGACTGTCTCTAGCAGGCTAACACTGTCTGGAAAACATTCTTGTAACAGTGGAGTTGTAGGGAAGGAGGGTTGCATAACAAACAAATGTCAGACCACTTCAGAGATCTTAAGGGCTATCCTTAATCATTATTCCCACCACACACACCTACCATTGATTTCTTAGGAATCCATATCACTTAGAGAGATCTGTTGGTCAGTCCTTGTAGTTAAGCAATATGTGTAAGCAACGTGTCTTATGTTATAAAGCAATCTCACTGCTGAATACATGTCCTTGTGTGATGTGGGCTGCTGCTGTGTGCTGACCTGATCAGTGCTGTGTGTGTGTTCTCAGGAGGAGGAGAGTGGCCGTCTGGTGCGGTGCTACCCCAAGGTGATGGAAGGCCAGGTGGATGCAGGAACACAGACAGATCCCGTGGTGGTGCTGTCTCTAGCCCAGGCTGCTGTCCTGGGCCTCATCTCCCAGAATGAGATCTTTGGAGCCACCATTGCCCCCAATGGCTTCTACATGGGTGAGCCCAGGGAGTATGGCAGGACCCCTCCTCCTCCAGAGGGCATGGAGTATGAGTACGCTGACCAGCTGATTGGGGCCAACGGAGACTACCTGGCTGAGCCTGTAGGGGGGTCAGAGCCCCACAGGAATGAGAGGAGGCGCCCCGGGCCCAGAGGGAGAACCAGGGGGCCCAGGAATGAAGCGGGAGCGCCAGGGGAGCCTCACAAAGTCCCCAGCGTACAGACTCAGGTCAAAGGGGAGAGGGGAGAGTCTGAAACCCTTCCGTCCTGCATCCACATGGCGAAGAGCCCTAGCAGCCCAGGCAAGATGGAGGAGCCAGCCACTCACAGAGGGCCTCTGAAGGAGGAGCAGAGCTGTGGTAACTGTGCTGTGTGTGTGAGAGAGACGTCCAGTCAGACCAAGAAAGACACTCGGCCAGAGGAGAGGAGAGGGAGAGGAGGAGAGGGGCAAGAAGAGGAGTTAGCTGAGGACGGAGTGTTGAACCTCAAGACAGGAGGAGACAGGGGAGACAGTCCCAATCCCATCATGAACCACTACTTTGAGTCCAGCGAGGTGGCCTATGAGTCTGCTGACGTGGCCGTGGGGGACTATGACGAGAGCAGCCAGGGCATGCTGTGGGCTGCAGACGCTGAGGGGATAGCCAGGCGCATGCAGATCGACCGGCTGGACATCAACGTCCAGATAGATGAGTCCTACTGCGTGGATGTGGGAGAGGGCCTGAAGAGATGGAAGTGCCGCATGTGTGAGAAGTCGTACACCTCCAAGTACAACCTGGTCACCCACATCCTGGGCCACAACGGCATCAAGCCCCATGAGTGCCTGCACTGTGGCAAGCTGTTCAAGCAGCCCAGCCACCTCCAGACCCACCTGCTCACCCACCAGGGCACCCGGCCACACAAGTGCACCGTGTGTAAGAAGGCCTTCACCCAGACCAGCCACCTGAAGAGGCACATGCTGCAGCACTCCGACATCAAGCCTTACAGCTGCCGCTTCTGTGGCCGAGGCTTCGCCTACCCCAGCGAGCTCCGGTCCCACGAGAACAAGCACGAGAACGGCCACTGCCACTTGTGTTCCCAGTGTGGTATGGAGTTCCCCACCCACGCCCACCTGAAGCGCCACCAGACCAGCCACCAGGGCCCCACCACTTACCAGTGCACCGAGTGCAACAAGTCCTTTGCCTACCGCAGCCAGCTGCAGAACCACCTCATGAAGCACCAGAACGTAAGGCCCTACGTCTGCCCAGAGTGTGGCATGGAGTTTGTCCAGATCCATCACCTCAAGCAGCATGCCCTCACTCATAAGGTACTAATACCGCAAGCCCTCACCGACCAGGTACTGAAACTCCACTGACTTTTGATGGTCCATATATTACATGATGCTCTAGGTCATCAAGTAGTCTGCTTCTAATGAGTCACAAACCCCTTGATTAATGTGATAAACACTAAGATAAGGGCTGTAGTGTGTTGCTCAATATTCCCATAAATTCAGACTTTAAGAGGCAGAGACAGATGGGGTTAGGTGAACTCAGAGGTATATCAAAATATCTAAAGGCTGTTATTCCTATTGCCCCAACCAGTTGCAGTGTAAACATAGCCTTCAAAGTGCTTGGTTCATTGTATTTGGCCTGACCTCTTCCTGTATGTGCTTTGTGCTGTGAGGTGTGTCATACCAACTCATACCTTTTTTATGCCTGATCCTACAGTCTATGCTCTGATCTCAACCATGATTCATCCTAGACCCTCGCTCTTAGTAATTATAGTGTCACATTAACAAAGTATTTACTCAAATATTGGCTTACAAATACTGTTACGAATAATTACACTTATTTTTAGTGTTCATCAAAATCTAGGCGTATCCAAACATTCATGTTAACGTTTTAACACGCTTTTCAATACTAAACATGCACCTTTCCATATTGTGAGAGCATCACAGGCTCAGAGCCAACACTTGGTGGAGCTAATGTGTATGCATCAAGTTGCGCCATTAAGCAAGGATTTCACGTCTACCGTACAGCAATTACACATCCTGCGCTGACCTATGATTTCTCTGTGTTTGTGTGTGTATGCTTCTCTATAATAACAACCAATATTTGTTAATTTCAATGTCTCTGTGAAACCATAGCTTGCTGTTTATCAACAAGAAAATTATCTAATTCATTAAATTGCCAACCCTCGTTATTTTCCCAGGGTATGAAGGAATTCAAATGTGAGGTGTGTGCCCGGGAGTTCACCCTCTCTGCTAACCTCAAGAGACACATGCTGATCCATGCCAGCATCAGGCCCTTCCAGTGTCACGTCTGCTTCAAGACCTTCATCCAGAAACAGACCCTCAAAACACACATGATCGTCCACCTGCCTGTCAAGCCTTTCAAGTGCAAGGTAAGAAGAGTAGGTCTCAATAGACAGCATGGGTTGAGTTCCACTGTTTCCAGAGTGTTGAGAGTATTGTTATTCTATTGTGTTCCAGGTGTGTGGCAAATCTTTCAACAGAATGTACAACCTCCTGGGCCACATGCACCTCCACGCTGGCAGCAAGCCCTTCAAGTGTCCTTACTGCTCCAGCAAGTTCAACCTGAAGGGCAATCTGAGCCGACACATGAAGGTCAAACACGGCATCCTGGATGCTTCACCAGATGGACAAGGTGACTAACATCAGTACCATCCATCAGTTTGTACCTTATGTCAGTTATGATTTGGTCATGGATTAATGCAATACCATGTAAAAAATAAAATAATGTTAACATAATGTTAATTTCTCAGATACACTTCAGATTTCAATGGGCGTCATGTTGCGTTGTTGTCAGTCAGTCTGCCCTTAATGCACTTTGACTCAGCATGTACTGTAATCTACTGGCCAAGTGTTTTGGTGCTTTTCTGCCGCTCTTCTCCCTCTGTGTTTTGTAAATATAGAAGTTCTTGGATTAGACATTCCTGTCTCTATCAGTGGAGAGTGATAGGGAGGCAGGGGAAGGGGAGGACTGTATTGTCCTCTGAGGCTGGGAGTTGCTGTGTGTGTGTGAGAGGACAAGATGGGCTCATGAGTGTGTCTGTGCATTTCCTTCCTCAGAAGCCCCGCCTGACATAGAGAACCAGGAGGACTACGATGAAGAGAACCTTGAATTCAGCGAACGAGAGAACCTGGCCAGTATCAACACACCAGACATCGCTAAACTGTCTGAATTGGAGTATTATAGCAGCTACACCAAGGGTGCAGGGCGCTACAACACAGCATGAATGATGACAAAAGACCCCATATTGAGTTAAAGTGTAAACTAATAAAGGGAGGTAGTGCCGCTAGCAGTTTGAAGTGGTGGAATCTGCCCATTCATATGCACTGGAATCTCGGTTTTCTTGCTGATATTCATTGGGAGTGAGAGACAGGTCATTTTGGATTGTACATTTCTCATCGGCACCTTGTTTTGTATTGAAACGTGACTTCACCTCTAGGTGCCACAACATTGTGATTGATGTGTTCATGTGAAAAAGGTCATATCTGAAAATAAATAATCTAACCTCCTGGGAGAGTCCTACTCAACATACATCCCAGAGGTCTGGGGATGTCTGTAAGCACACTTTTTAGGGAAACAAATGTGATAGTGAAATGCACTTACACAAGACAATCCCTAGCAAGTGTGTGGATAAGTCAGAATACAGCTGAGTATTATTGCTTTTACTAACATGTATAGAAATGAATACAGGCCAGTCAATGTCCTCTGTTCATGTCCCTTACCAAAGCTGATACCATTCAAGCAGTTCATGTGAACCAACCATTTATTTTTTTTTTTTACTTCCCAGGTTAACATTTTATACTGTGAGTAGTTTCAACTAGTTCTAGGATTTTAATTTCATTGTTATTTGCAATGTGCAGAAATAAATAATTCGCCCAGTGTCAGACTCCACTGATATTGCTCATGCCATCAATTTATAGCCCCATGTGACCAGCTTGATTTGAACTTCTTGCATTGTCACTTTTGTCCCCAGTCAAATAATTCTATTGATGCAGACCACATCTTAGTGTGCTAAAAGCTAAATAAATGATATTGCTCTTCCGATGTAGCCACCATTTACCAAAGAATCTGACCAATTCTGGGCCATATTGCCAAACACAATAGCAGTCTAGTGACACCCTTTCTCTGCATAGTAGAGCTTGATTTCATGTTGCCCAATAGACTTTGGGCTTTATCCTCCCCAAAGTATGTTTAAAAAGATTACCATGAAGACACAAGTGCAGTTTCATTTTTCATGATACATCACAATTTATGCCCCATGCAAGCCTTTATGGGACAGATCTCAAAAGCAAATGCAGCCCCTGAATACGCATGGTGGTTTTGGTTCAGGGCGGAGTCTCAACAGGAACGGTCCTAAAACTTTGGACAGCAATTAAGTGCCCTGGAGTGTGCTATCCATCATGCTGCACACTGGTCTAAAGTGATGAACGACAACTCCCAACATCACAGGGCCACAGACCCAGCTGACAATTTGGGAAATTCACTATATTTCTTTCCCTGCTTAATTTTACAGACATCACCTGCAAACTAGGTATCAATACACAATGTTGATGTGCGTTTAATAAACAAAATGCAAATTTGAGAGAACTATTTAGAGGGGGGAAAAAATATCTGGAACTTGAATGGCTTTCTGTGTTACACATTGGTGTGGAAATATCCTGTTGCTAGAACTATGTAAAATGTGTACCAGACAATACTGTAAAATAATAAATTTATTTACCTTTAAAATCAGTGTGCTCCTTTTATCATAGAATATTAAAATGAGGCAGAACACAAGCATAGGATCAAACGAGATGTATTAGCAAATATTCTTGACATGGCCATGTTTCTTTGAAGGCATAATACAGTATCGGAATACAGTACTTCATTACAAAAATAGAACCCTGGAAATAGGGACAGGAGTGCTAGATGGAACAGATCAAAAGTACGATCACAATCTGACACACTACATATTACTTCTTTCTTCAGACAATATGCATGTGGCTATCTGACCCAAGTTAAAAATGAGGTACAAAAACAGGACAATGTCACTTTCAGGCTAGCTGCACTCTTCAGTCCTTCACTTGCCCAGAGCTTTGTCCAGGTTATTCTTGATGGCGTCCAGGAAGTCCTCAGTGTTGACGTAGTGCTCATTCAGCTTGCATCTGCAATGAAAGGACACAAGTTACTCAGTCAAGGCCCTGTCCCTAAGAGTCATGCACACTTCAATAACAGGTAAAAATCCAATGATTCTCTCCCCCCATGATTATAATACAAAAACAAGACAATGATCCAAGCATTAATAAACATGTTAGGCAGATCAATAATTTAGTAAATGCAATAGTAATGAGCTCACTTGGAAAGGCCGTGAATGCAGCCGGCAAGGTCCTTAGTCATAACGCCACTCTCAACGGTCTCCACACACACCCGCTCCAGAGTCAGAGCGAACCTGCAGGTCAAACAGACAAGACTTCAGTAATAGTCACAACAGCTGACCTGTGAATCTAAAACACTGCCATTTGTCTGGCAAACACTAATGGAATAGGACAGTGGGACTTTTACAGCACAGCTGCTTGTTGTATGATAATTAATTCACTTCATGGTACAGTATATGAAGACTTAAGTTAAAGCCAAATGTGATCAGTAAATGATCATATCTAGTGACAATCTGTTTAAAAAAATCATTTAAAAGACTAGCTCAATTAATTTCTTACTTGATCAGGTCAGGGTTGCCATCAAGTTTACCCCGGTGCTCAAGGCCTCTGGTCCAAGCAAAGATGCTGGCAATGGGGTTGGTGCTTGTTGGGTTTCCCTAAAGGTGGACAAAGGTCACAGTTTAACTATGGAAATACTGATACTTTACGGATCATGTAAAAGCAGGTACAAAATAGGACTACAACAATCCCATGGTGATGGATAATTTCTTTCAGCCTATGAAGTCATTTTGGCAGCATAGTTCCCACCACAAGACGGCACTGTTCATACACAAATCAACCAGGCAGACATTAAAACAGAGAGACACTAATTTGACTCCTCCCATACCACTGTTGCATGCGCCATGATTTATGCTTCTCTAAATATAGACCTAGGGTTGTAATGGAGGCAGTTAGTACTAGAGTGACTAACCTTTTGGTGCTCGCGGTAGTGCCTGGTCACTGTGCCATGGGCTGCCTCTGCCTCAATGGTCTTGCCATCGGGACACACCAGCACTGACGTCATCAGACCCAGAGAGCCGAAACCTGTGAAGAACCCATACAGTATGTCAGTCACCCATAGTCAAACCTGTTACAAGGACTATTTTCATCCAAACTCATTTCATTTGAAGTGAGGTGTAAATTTCCTAATTCCTCACCCTGAGCCAAGATGTCAGACTGTACATCTCCATCGTAGTTCTTGCAGGCCCACACGAAGGCACCATCGGACTTCAGCACCTGGGCAACCATGTCATCAATGAGCCTGTGCTCGTACCAGATCTTCAGCTTGTCAAACTCTGGCTTGTAATTCCTATGGACACAAACAATATGGTAGTGAGTGCAGCAGGGGTGTGAAAGTTTAAACGACATTGGGATCGATAACATTTAGAACAATCCCTAACCGAAAACCCTTTTTTAATTATTTTTACAAAATTATAGTCACAGTGCAGTTCACAAAACTACCACTAACAGACCCCAATAGTTTTTTTTATTACAAATACCTTATGCAACAATGCTGTAACGTTAGGAGATATGTATCTTTCAAATTATTTGACACGGATATAAAGTGACAGGAGCGAAGTCCTGTATGGCAATATTTTGAGACGTTAAGAGGTGATGAAATGCAAACTTTGTGATGCGGAATTGAGCTACAGTTGCAGTACAGGTGCAATGCTGAAAGGGACAACCCAACCAGTTTCTGGTAGCAGTGCGATAAGAGACAGTGAGAAAATCACAGCGCTGATTACAGAAATGATTGCAGTTGATATGCAGCCATTGTCCATGGTAGAGGATGTCGCCTTCAATACTCTAACAGCATATCTAAAATAAAAGACTACAAATGCCATGTCTAAAAACCGTGATGGCCCTGATGAAGAAATTGTACAATGATTGCTCTGCAAGTACAAGTAGGGTTTTCACTAGTTACCACTGCCACAGTCAAACTCTCCACTGTAAAAATTAATTCAATTTTTTTTAATTCTCTTTTTGGCCTTAATTTAAAGGTCAGGCATAAGGTTAGCAGTGTAGTTGAAGTTAGGATTAAAATAACGTTAAGAAGAGAAATTGTAGAAATAGGTCGGCTTTATGACTTTGGTACCTAGTGACGACCGGTATGTAGGTAGCCAGGACTGTGGTAGAGTGAAGTGCATTGCCCCCCCCAGCGGTCATACACAGAACCATATCTGAATTGTGAATTTGCTTCATTTTATGATTTAACAAGGTTTAAAATGATTTTTAAAAAGTGCAGTTTAAACGTTAAGAGAAATGGTACATTTCTCACAACCCTAGAGTGCAGTGCATTACACCATATAAACTATACAAGGAACCCCATGAACCAGGAAGAAACAACCAATATTTTACTCCCTAACAGGTTAAGGTTAAAGAGGTCATAAAAAGCAACAAATACTAACGCCTGGTAGATTTCCTCAAAGATGTCCTTGAATCTACCATCGTAGGCTTTGAGAATGGTGTTCTTGGTACTCAGGTAGAGGGGCCACTTCTTGCCAATGGCGTACTGAAAGCAGCTGTGCGCAAAGCCTGAAATAGACTGTGGTGGAATAGAAAGAGAACATGGGTCACCCCAAGTGTAGGTCATAAGCAGCAGTACAGAGGTTACATCCTTCTGGCTATTAACCCCCCGATTAGTTCGCACTTCACACTTCCATTTCCACTAGACAAGTTGAAAGTCTGCCACATGACCTCTGATATTGTCAAATCAAACACTCCTGCTCATGATGGTAAACAAACATGGTAAGGCAGGTTTACAGGAGGTGAACTCACTCAATGAACTACCACTTGAATCTCGTAGGGGAAAAAAAATAGGACAAAATAATGTCAGGTTTTTTGGGGGATCTAGTTGACAAAATAAAGTAATCTTAAGAAGTGAATGACGTGCTGAACTCGCCTCATCTGTGTTGTACATGCCCATTCCACAGCCACCTCCAGGAAACTTGTAGACCTCCCACTCCTGGCCTTTGCTCCCATCAGTAGGGGAGAAGACCATCTTGAACGTGCCTGGCTGGCTGATAACAAAGTCTGTAGCTCTGTACTGTAAAAACAATGGATAGGTTACAATCACATATACTGAAAACAAAAATAATACAATTTCTTTCATTTAGAAGGAACTTACCTGGTCACCAAAGGCATGTCTGCCAATGGTGATGGGCTGTGTCCAACCTGGAACGAGCCTGGGAATGTTCTTGCAGATGATTGGCTCACGGAAGACTGTGCCACCCAGGATGTTCCTGATGGTTCCGTTGGGGCTCTTCCACATCTTCTTCAGTTTGAACTCTGATGGAAAACAACAGTTCTCACATAACAGCAATATGGAAACATTTAAACCATCAACCGTAAGTTCCCATTAGTGACAAATAAATAAATATGTAAAGCAGTGTGTGAAGTTGAGTGACCCTTGGGGGGAGGGGGGGGGCATTTGGAGAAGGGATGAAACCTTAACAGTAAAACTATAAAATACTTAAATGCTATTCAAATACCTTCTACTCTTTGTTCATCGGGAGTGATGGTGGCACATTTAACAGCAACATGGTACTTCTGAGTGGCGATGGCAGAGTCGATGGTGACCTGGTCGTCAGTCTGATCACGGTATGGCAGACCCAGGTCGTAGTACTTCAGCTCCACATCCACGTTGGAGAGGATAAGCTGGAGTAGAACACATTGACAGGGGATTCAGAACTCAAACTGTCCAGCTGCAGGCTGTCACAGACAAAGATAGTTGACCTTACGTATAAACAGAAAGGAAGAGGCAAAGCGAGAGGATTTACGGCGCCCATAATCTGTCCAGGTGAGAGTCCGAGATTTGTGAAAAAGTGTTGAATTACATGAGGCGTATTTGATAAAATAGAAGTTTGGTAATGTTTAGGCTGTTAAAAATGTACGGATCCAAGTGGCATTCCGGGAACTGAGAAGAACAACTTAGTTGTGCCAGTCACACATATCTGGCCTCATTGCTAGAATGGTCCCATCGGACTTGGAGGAAATGTATTTCCATTGTTGGAGTAGTCACTCGACCATCTTGTCAATATAATAGATCTTTGGTATAATCTATTCAGAGGACAAGAGGATTCCAGACATTGTCTCAACAGTGAGCTATGACTGATGGTATGGATGTGCTTTAATCAATGTCCACAACACAGTCCAAGCACATAAGGGTCAAAATAACAGTAAGATAGTCAATTCAATATTGACATGAAATCTTTAAAAAATACAATGAATGCCATTTAGATACCACTCATTGTTTTTTATTTAACTAGGCAAGTCAGTTAAGAACAAATTCTTATTTACAATGACTGCCTACCAAAAGGCCTCCTGCAGGGGCTTGGATAAATATAAATACAAAATATAGGACGAAAACACACATCACGACAAGAGACACTACATAAAGAGAGACCTAAGACAACAGCATAGCATGGAAGCAACATGAAAACACAGCATGGTAGCAACACAACATGACAACATGGTAGATATAATAATTGTATCCTCATTCATGTGGTGTGATCCCATATCGTTTTACGTGGAACAATACGCATTAAACATGTTTAGTCAGAAAACGGGTCATGTTTTTCTTCCATTAATATTTATGTGCAGACTAATCCAATACACCATCTGCTATCTCCAGGAGGCGAGCAGCCAATGCAAGAGAGAAACCTTATAAAAACCCTCCCCCACAGCATACAGGCAATCTCCCAACACTCAGACACATAAACACTCTCAATCTGTGGGTCAGTCAGTTGTGTAAAAATAGACTAGTCAGAGAGCAATCCTCCCCTGGGTCTGAGACACCAGTGTCATCCCTCTACCCTCCTCCAATGGTCCCAGTTCAGCACCTTCTCTTTGATGAACTCCCAGATGATCCTGGTCATCTCATCTCCGTCCATCTCCACCACAGGCTGGGACACCTTGATACGTTTGTCCCCATCTGTCCAAAATAGAAGAGTGCATTAATGGCAACTGGCAGCCTGTGTCCCAATCTTGACCTACACCTAGTAGTGAAGAGCACCTATGTTGGCCTAGTTTAAATACAAAAGCTGCACAGCAACCAAAGTCTGTCATTATAGCTCATTACCATACACACACATTTATTATTATTATATATTTTTTTTATGATTACTTCATCTGTTTGACTGCAACATGCCCACCCAAAAACCAATGACAACCAATACTACAATATGCACTGGAATATTTTCTTTGAAAGTCTGAATATTCTAAAAGTCTCAGAAAAGATTTCATGAGCAGGCTCATGCTGCTTGGGAGGGTTCTAGAAACAGCTGATTCTCAATTAGGAGAGTTGTGAGATCAAAGTCACCTCATCCTACAAGACACTGCACTGTCATTTGCACTTCATGGTTTCATATCTCCATGAACAATTAGATATTCAGCTCTCTTAATGCCCATAACTAAAGAATGTTGACAGCTAGACATTTCTATTTTCCTTCATCTGTAGCTGCAATGCATCTTGCCCTCTGATTCACCCAGACAAGTAGTCCAATTATCTATTAGAAAACATGGCTCTGCTCCCACACAACTCTGCCTTTTAAAAGGCCCTGGCAGAAGGCAGGCCCTCACCCACTCTTCCAGATAGACCATGCAGTGGAGAGGGAGTGGAAAGGGGGAGGTGCAGGGAATCAAGTGACTTTCTGATGTTCCTGCCAAGTCTACGTTTCTACTGCTCCCCAGGACATCCAAGAAGTGTAGAGAAACAAAATGGCGGTATTCAGTAGAATGATCAAATAAGACCGCCACATGGACCTATGCTGTACGACAACCTTTATATTAAGTATACACAACATGTGACCTTTAGTGCGACTATGCACCTCTCAAAACAGCCTACTCCAGAAACTCTGTTGGACATTCACAAACCCTCTAAACAAGGTGTAAAATAAGGCCCATAACTTTGCCCGCCAGCAAAGAGATATTTTGTTTTATGTGTAATGTAAGTGCCTTAATGTGTTTGGACCCCAGGAAGAGTAGCTGCTGCCTTGGCAACAACTAATGACGATCCCTAATAAATACGGTAAGATATATATGGACTGCTTCGCTTACTCATCTCTGCCGCAAGTCTTCATTTAGGTCTACATTCCTTGGCCATGACCCAATAAAGATGTTCGGCAGTAGTCGCATACAGTAAAAGGGAGATTGAGTTATCTAGTTTACTGCATGCAATCAAAGGAAGACTCATTCAGTCATAAAGGACTTAATCCTTTGAGAGCCAATAGTTGACTTTGGTAGACATGCCATCACAACTGGCAACAATTAGGCCATCCTTCACTTTTGAATACTGTAGAGAACAGTTAGCAGAAATCAGATGTGTTTTGAGCAAAAATGTTGCCAGGTGTAAAAAGCTTACTGACACTGGGGTGAACTCTGAATGAAAGATTCATCACCCCCCTCCAAACATTTGTAAAGAAAAAAAGAAAAAAAAGAAAAGCTAAATCTGCAATACTCTTGTAACGTAAGATGTGCAAGGACAAGTTGAGAACGTGATCCGCAATGACAACTTGATGAAATTGTTTACCCAGAATGTGTACTTGAGCAGGAGCGATGACTACTATACTGAACAAAAATATAAAAAAGACAATGTAAAGTGTTGGTCATGTTTCATGAGCTGAATAAAAGATCCAATATTTTCCATAGGCAAAAAAGCTTCTCATTTTGCGCACAAATTTGTTTACATCCCTGTTAGTGACCATTTCTCCTTCGCCAAGATAATCCATCCACATGACAGGTGTGGCATATCAAGAAGCGGATTAAACAGCTTGATCATTACACGGGTCCTGGGTCAATAAAAGGCCACTAAAATGTGCAGTTGTCACATCTCAAGTTGAGGGAGTGTGCAATTGGAATGCTGATTGCAGGAATGGCCACCAGAGCTGTTTAAAGACGTTCATGTTAATTTCTCTACCATAAGCCACCTCCGTTTTAGAGAATTTGACAGTACGTCCACCAGCCTCACAACCGTAGACAACGTGTAACCACGCCAGCCTAGGACCTCCACATCCGGCTTCTAAGCTTTCACAAAACATGTTTATACATTAGTCATTAACATATGCAAAATATCAGTAGGAGGCCAACAGGGACACATGAGCAAACAGTCACTTGCAACTGGAGGGCTTATCTGAAAGATAGCTTGTCTTGTGTGATACAGGCCTTTTATATTCATATGACATGCACCTATTTGAGTAGTCAAGGACAATGCAAACCAAAATATCTTCATGCGCTTAACTCTTGAAGGTCAGATCATGGCTATGCTTATTCTGCTAACAAAATCTCAGTCAAGTGTGTTTAAGGTTATTTTTAAAAACATACATAAGGTCTAGGCTACATTTCAGGTCATCCATTTAAAACTGAACTTGGCTACTCTTCAAGAAGCATGAGATGAGCAAATTAAAGTAGTAATTTGTTTCTGCATACGCATTGAACGAAGTGTTTGTGTATGGTACAGATGACCAAAACATTTGTGGGTTATAACGTGGATTTATAGAACTCCATTTTCTGTATATCACTTTACCTTAAGTATGTTATACCAAATAAAATGACAAAAGTAGACCACTGAATTTTGACATATACTTGAAGGGTAGGGCAGTGGGAAGGCAAGTGTGTCATTGACAGAACAAATTGCTATATTTTGGAAATAGCACATGGTACCATACCCATTCATGCCTGTATTTAGAAATTCTTCCACTCAGCAAAATTCAAAGCTCCAGTTACAAGCAATAAAATGCTCCTGGCAGACAAAGTCCATCTTGTGACTGTAATAATAAAAATGGAACAATTTGACAATACCTTTATGAACATGTCAATTTAATCAAAGCAATACAAACTCAGATTAATGATATTTTTTTGGTTAAGAAAAGGTCAAATGTCACACCAAAACCATCCACCATGGATGGAAACTTTCAAACAATGATCATTGTAATACTTTAACAGAAGTGTTGCCTGTGATTGCTTTAAAAATCAGCCTAATCTTTTTACGTCTGTCCTTACAACCACAACAAGGGTATGACTGGATGGATAGTGGGTTGTTTTAACATGACCAAGGCCTTTAATCTATCTAGAGCCCCTTCATTGGAGTCAATCCTCACAAAACCCCATTCTAGACAAACACATCAGTGGCAGCAAGCTAGGTCACTTCTTCCAACACATAAATATCAGGATTAGGATTCAGAGACAACTTAGTGTAAAGCCTACATGTGTGCAGATAGAGGGGGAAACAAGCTACCCTTCAACTGACCTGCTACTTTATACAGTGCTTCAAAGTCAAAGAATAGAAGCGGCAGGACATTACAGCTAGCTACTAACAAAATAATACCATCTTAAATACCATCCATATTTTGGATTTTCTAATTTGAAAGTTAATCTGGAAGGTTATAGGGCATCTGTAAAATTATTAGGGAGGTCAAGATGATTTTTTAATCAGTGCCCGTCAAACAGCTTTCTTGATAGACTCCACAGTTGCGACATGGTTCAGTTATGCTGCTGGTTGGACGTAAAACTTCTGGCAGCCATTTCTCTGTTGCAGAGCCTTGTCCCACAATAGGCTGACCTTGGTAAAGGTTTCTTAGCAACAAAAAAAAAAAAGTGGCTAGAGCCAAACAATGGAGGTGTAAACATTGACAGTTATTAAAAATAATTGTATTAATGTATATTCTGTATTTCATACTGACACTATACATTTTTCCCACACCTAAAATAAATAAATACATTCACAAACGTTGCTCGCATGGTAAATGGTAATGGTCAGATTTGATATTTCAATATTTAGAATACATTAATCTAATATCGAGAACTTCATTTAGCCTAATTCGTTGTGATGCACTCTACTTTAGGCCAAAGGTGAAATGCATTTTTAAAATTTGTTTTTATAGACAACAAAGTGACAGACAAATATCCCTCGTCCCTCTTCCCCTCGCTACCGGTTTCTAGGTCAGGCAGATGACTCGCCTTGTAAACAAGTCAATTTTATGCACTGACAGCTAACGTTAGCCATTCACCGAGCAAATGTTGTACTATGTGCATTCGTGGAATAAATTGGCTAATTGAAGAATTTTTCATTTTAGTAGTAACAGTTACTTACCCATCAACCAAAATAAACAAACATCTAAAACTGCCCAAATGGGGCGCAAGAGACAGCTGCTACCTTAGCTAGCTAAAGTAACGGCGAGAAAGCTACACTGGATAGACTAACGTTACTTTGCCGGGCCACTATTTGGCTCAAAACTCACAATTCCTCTGTTGCAAACTCTGGGAGGTTGCAGCTGGCGCGAGCACAGCGGGGTTTTTGGAGAGAGTGGTCGCCGACCTAGAGAGAGAGCGGAGGACCTTCAAGTATCCAGCCATTATTTGCCCAAATTACTTGCAGATAATAACCGAGAAACTCCGAGCAAAGAAGGGCCGAAATGAACACCCGCTCACTGCAATATAGTCAGCACCTCCCCACCCACGCTTGACGCTACGTCACACAGTCAAAGACAATAGAGCAGGGAGGGACTTCTAACTAACCGTCCCAATCCGCATTGGGTATTTATGATTTTCATTCTGGGAGACTGGGTTGTCTGTGCAGCCATCCGTTCCTGTCTAGACTCTAGACAAGAGCCAGTTAACTTTCAGTTTTATTCATGACCGCGGGAAGTAGGGGTGCACCCCCTGAAAAATCTGACCAGATTATACTTTAAAAAAAAATACAATTAAAAAAATATATATATATTTTTTTTTATCACAAATTGTGCACTGGGCCTTTACCAGTCCTGTTTTAGCCTTCGATATAAGAAAGTACACTTAAAGCATTCCAATCCCGATTAAAATGCTATAGCTCCATTCCGTATTATCTGGCTCTAGGACCATGCAAAGCATTGCTCGGAGAGCAGATGCCAGCCTTTTCTGTCTCTTTTAGAAAGCAGATGGCAGACTGCCATTTGCTTTACCAGTCAGTCAGCTTTTAAGGCAGTGCGCTGATTGCTTTGAATTTGAATTCGTAAACAATGTGCCCTCAAATTTTTGGGGGGCACTGAACACATTTTAGGTCTTGTGAAAGGAAACTTGTACACTGAGGCTGTACTCTTACAGTTTTTGACAGTAGCCAATAGGGGTTTGTGGCTATTAGAGCCTAATGCAGGCCTACCAACAAAACCATCTCATGACATTTTCACATGTAAATAGCTTTTGATTTATATGATATAACCTACAGTAGCCTATATGTGTTCAATGCAGGCCTACATTGCATTAGAGTTTTTAAATTGTTTTTACATTATGAAAGGCTGACATTAGTTCATTATTTTTTACTTGGTCTGTAACACCATGGGCCAAATAGCTGACTGTAAAGTGCATTGTATTATGTTGTATGATGCAAGAAACCCCTTTATAAAATAAAATGTATTATTATTACCATACAGAGAATTAGACAATGTTGGCTACCCCTCTGACTGTTGGCTAATTTGCATATTCAAGCCTGTTTCAAAATACAACACTGCCCCTTTAATGAAGACATAAGCTTTTTACCTGACTCCTTTCAAAGACAGCTTGAAAGTAGCCTACATGTTTTGCGCTCTTGTAGGAAGCAGTAATTCCCCATTGCTGACCTATACTTATCTATAACTGGGCTAATAATGTTCTAACTAGCAAAGGATATCAACAAATGTTCCCACTTTTGGCTCTGATCTGAAAAGCGCATTCATTCACTCTGGGGTGATTGAAAGACCCCTCCTGGGCTACCTACCAATATAAATCTACACTGTTGCGCTCTGGCTCTGTCTACAACACAATTACAGATTCAATAATGCAAAACTAGATTTGTTTTGGTTTGTTGCATTGAAAAGGGGCTGATACACTGTAATGTTGATTCGATCACAGAAAAAACGTTGATCTATATAGTGAAAACTAATGGGGTGAACTCAGTGAAGTTCAGTCTCTTGCGTCTCTGTGTGGCCTGGTGTGGCAGTGCTGGAGGAGCTGTGCAGCTTATGTCTTGAACACACCAATAGGGTTATTATGCAAAATGGTACACAACATCATCTGGTTAAGTGTGCAACAAAAGTTCAACATTCACCTTCTGCTACCATTTCTGTCAAGCCGTCTACACATACCCTACAGTTTGATGCATACATTCGCTCCCGTGTGGTGCAGCAGTCTAAGGCACTACATCTCAGTGCTAGAGGTGTCACTACAGACCCTGGTTCAATCCTGGGCTGTATCACAACTGGCCGTGATCGGGAGTCCCATAGGACGGCGCACAATTGGCTCAGCGTTGTCCGGGTTAGGGGAGAGTTTGGCCGGGGTAGGCCATTGTAAATAAGAATTTGTTCTTAACTGACTTGCCTAATTAAATAAAGGTTTAAAAAAAAAATACGAATAAATTCCAATGTACGCACCACACAGAACGCACTGCAACTGCCTCAACAATGCAATGGTGCAAGGCAAACACAGCGTTCCATTGGAAAATAATGTACTTCTGGTGTACCAAATAAAAACACTGTTGGTGTGATCGAGGCGTTAGAGAGAACATTGCTTGTTAACGTTGTTGTAGTCTGATAGCCAAGGGTTAATTTAATTGGGAGGTGTGGATCCCTCCTTTTCGGTGACCATTCAAAACCAAAAGCTATTTTATCGATATTAAAATATAGGTTGTGATAGCTGTAAGCCTAATTGTTACTTTAATTTATTCGCCCAGTAGGCTAGTGCAAGTTTGGTTTCATGTAGGCCTATTGGTATGAAAAGAAACAACTAAACAACTTGCTATTTAGAGCATTTCCCCAAAAGACATGTCTTGTTTTTGGCTTCAAAGATAAAAAGCAATTGTAGACTATAACAAATGTGCATTGTCATGCAGTGACATAATGATAATTAAGATAATGCAAATAATTAATGATTACCTAGTTGGGCTAATTCTTGCTTTAGGCCTACATCATCATCCTCTGCCTGCATCCCTACCTGTAGCCTACCTGCCTCTTCCCTCTCTTACTCTATCAGTCTTGCTTGTCCATCTTCCTGAATTTGAATGAGATATTCTAACAGATAAATATTAATGGAAAAACGTCATTAAATATTACTAAGTTATTTAGCTATAGTGTGGATGTAGGGCTGTTCTTTTGTATATAATGAGCAAACAGATGCTGCATAGGCAACACAATGATTTCAGATAGAGACAAACTGTTTTTCGGGGCCGCCTCCTCATCGGCTACTATTTTGCAATATTAATATTCTCTGAGTAGTCTTGCTGATACAAAATGTTTTACACAAGGATGGTTTCATATAGCCTATAGCAGGGGGTCTGCAGCCTTTTTCATATAAGTGACAATTTACAATTGATCCTGCAATTTCAAAAAATCTGCGTGCCAGTTATGACTTTCATATAAGCATTGTAGGCTACTCAACTGTCCCCAGAAAATGTCTAACTGCCTACAAACTGAACAGCCTAATTCTAGCTGGCTACTAGACAGAGACGCGGTCCATTCAGCAACACCACACAGAGCTCAACTATGCCTACCTGTACCAGGCGGGCAACGGTGCTATATCATGGGTGCGGACTTAATGTGTAGATTTTTTTCCTTTTTTTTCATTCCTTGGTCGAGTTTGTTTGTCTTTATGCATCCTTGTCGATTGTGGCCTTAAGCGATTCCATTGAAGTATTCCTTTTATTTCAATGCACATGTAGGATTTATCTGGCATAGTTTGCATTCGCATTCGCATTCGCAGTCAGCTATTTTATGCTCCGGCTACTTTCACATTGATGTCGGTATTTGAAGTCAGACTTGATAGTGTGCATTATGCATCTATTTCATGTTGCACTGCATGCACTGTTCCACAAGTAGCCTAAATAAGTCAATGTAGCCTATGTATGAGGTTGAGCAGTACATTGTACACACCATTCTACAGACCTATAAACCTAATATTGAGGTGATAATGTCTGGGGGACAGCGAAAAAAACTCAGCATGCCCACCCCCAAACTACTTCCCGCAGCTACGATGATATACACAGAATGAGACGCAGCCATGATTCATTTGAATATAATGTTTTAGGTAGGCATAATTGACTCTCAGCAGTTAGAGTAAAGATATTCTATGCTGGTTGTCCAAACTCACAGTGTAGTTAATATATTCTATGGTTTGATAGGCCCAGATGGGTTGTGTATGGACTGGGACATGGAGCCAACACAATCCTCTCACATTCCGTCTCCTCTGTGAAGGGCTCTAATTTTAGCTGTGGAGGGTTACCATACTGGGAGAAAGAATGGGAAGTGCTAAGTCATGTGAGAGTCAAAGCTTGGAGGTGAGCCAGTCCCTCAGTTCAGACCAGGCAGGTCACCTCCCAAGTTCATAAAGTCAGAGGGAATGCATTAAAGGACAAAGACACTCTGAGAGAACATTTTAATCAAATTATGTGTTTGAACATGTTTTACACACATGCCACAAATTAACTACTTATTTTCCTCCACAATTTTTTTTTTGTTGATTTGTCCATTTATATGACATTAGTAATTCTTTGGAACTCAGAACACAAATATATGTGGTTGGTTATCCTCTAGATCCCTTGACAAGATGTTTTCATCTAATTTATTTTCACTCCTACAGTGATCTAGATGAAAGGTCAATCAGAAGAGAGACAGTGCTATGACATATGACTCGAGTGGGAACCTACTCTTTTGACCATTTGAATGGATTTGTTCTTCCAGGCAGTCTGGAATGCAGTTCAACCTATTAGTAACATATCAAATACTACCCAACAAACTGAAAAGGCCCTAAGGTACAAATGTTATGTACATATCTTTAGGGCACCTTCCATTCTGGATGTCACACACAGTAGTCTATCGTCTTGTGACAGATTGCCAGTCCACACAAGATTATGTTCTGGTTTCAGAGAACACAATGTCCAGTTTACTCACATCTCTTTAGTGCACCTTACCCTAGTGATCTAAGTCTGGCATAACATACTGTATCTATCATGACACAAGGCGAGACCCAGATGCAGATGGTTGGAGTCTTACAATATTTATTAATCCAATAGGGTAAGGCAAGAGAATGGTCGTGGACATGCAAAAGGGTCAAAACCAGTTCAGAGTACAAAAGGTACCGAGGGGCAGGCAGAATCAATGTCAGGGCAGGTAGGATAGTAGTCCAGAGTCAGACAGGTCAAAACCAGGAAGACCAGCAAAAAGAGGATAGCCAAAAAAAAAAAAAAAAAAAGGCATATGGTGAAACCACACTGGTTGACTTGACTAACATACAAGGCGAACTAGCACAAAGAGACAGGAAACACAGGGATAAATACACTGGGGAAAATAAGCGACACCTGGAGGGGGAGGAGACAATCACAGGAACAGGTGAAACAGATCAGGGTGTGACAGTATCACTTAGAAACCAGTGAGAGAGAACAAATCTGGACATTTAGGAACAGTTTCTCCATATCAAAGAGGTATAAGTCCCCCAGTATAAGTCACACAATAGGCATTATATAATTAATTGCATTTATTTTTTTATTGTATTTATTTTACCAGGTAAGTTGACTGAGAACACGTTCTCATTTACAGCAACGACCTGGGGAATAGTTACAGAGGAGAGGGGGGGATGAATCAACCAATTGTAAGCTGGGGATGATTAGGTGGCCGTGATGGTACAGTATGAAGACCAGATTGGGAATTTAGCCAGGACACCGGGGTTAACACCCCGACTCCTACGATAAGTGCCATGGGATCTTTAGTGACCACAGAGAGTCAGGACACCCGTTTAACGTCCCATCCGAAAGATAGCACCCTACACAGGGCAATGTCCCCAATCACTGGCATTGGCATTGCTTAAATGTGGCCCAAGAAAGATGTTATCTTCTCAGTGGTGTTTTGTATACAGTCTATGGTTTGATTGACTTCCTGCACTGGTTATCAGCCTATGAACAATAATTTGACACTGCTTGTTCTATCAGCTTCACCTGCTGGAATAATGTTAATGATTTTGTATATTGTAAGTGGGCGTAGAGTGACCTCTGCTGGAGGAATATTGTAGATGAAACAATTGGCAACCCAGCATATGATTGGTCCAATGGATGTACCAATAGGATTCCCCCGTTCTGTAACACGTTGCTTCTTTGACCTTCCAGTACTTCCTGATTGCACATTACGTCACATTGATAAACAGTTTTATTTCGACAAAGTTGATATGTATGAGATTATGATATATTTGAGTTGAATTAACTAGAGGTTCTCCTGGTTCTTTTCGCGGAATAGCAATATTGAATGAGAGGTTACTTCTACAGTCAGTAGCAGTTAAAGAACTGATAACATGCAGAACTACGGTAAAGCAATAAATACTTATTTTCTACAATATCCGACGGGGATCGCTCTTATCACAGTCACAGGTAAAAAAAAATACATTATTGTTTTAATTATCACAGGTCCTTTATGAAATGTAACAACAACGTAGGTAACGTAGCAAAGTCATTCCACCTAATTTTAACATTCTGTCAAAAAGCACATGTTCAACTTAATAAAAAACGATTTTACCTTTTTCAAGAGGTTTATATTTATATAGATATATAGATATATAAAATGACTATAGTAAGAGCCTATTAAATGCCAAATAAAGTAGCAAGGTTGACCATAACAATATTGACGATTTCATCTTTAAATAAGCCATAAATCAGCTTGTGACAGGGGGAATGGAAGCTTGGGAAAATGGCCAAAAATAGTAAAAACAGTTAACCTGCTTTTACACTATGATTGACTATTAGTTTTCTTTTGGGGATAAAAATATATATAAATTAATAGTTTCACCATTTTAAAACAATGAATATAACATACTTTGAAAATGCAATATTGGTCCACAATTTATACTGTCAAATCTACCATTCCAGTGTTTTAATTGCTATATTGTATTTACTTCGCCACCATGGCCTATTTATTGCCTTTACCTCCCGTATCTCACCTCATTTGCTCACATTGTATATAGACTTATTTTCTACTGTATTATTGACTGTATGTTTGTTTTACTCCATGTGTAACTCTGTGTTGTTATATGTGTCGAACTGCTTTGCTTTATCTTGGCCAGGTCGCAGTTGTAAATGAGAACTCTCAACTTGCCTACCTGGTTAAATTAAAAGAATTATAAAAAATACTTAAAAATGTAAAGGGATGCAAAAGGCACTCTTTTCATGGAACTGTAAGGACTGACGCTGGAGAAGAGAAGCAGGTACAGGGAGTCAACATTTAATTGGAACGGACATGAAAACAGGACAGGAACAGCGTCAGACAATTAATGCAGACGTAAGACAATTAATGCAGAACTGGGGAACGGAGCTGGGGAACAGACACATATAGGGGAGGTAATAAACAGGTGATCAAATCAAATTTATTTATATAGCCCTTCTTAGATCAGCTGATATCTCAAAGTGCTGTACAGAAACCCAGATTGAGTCCAGGTGACTCCAATGAATCGCTGATGCGCATGACGAGGGAACGCAGGTTTGCGTAATCATGGTGGCAGTAGTGCATAATGCAGGGCAGTCTGGCACCCTCTTGCCCTATTCTGATGTCATCACATCAGATTCCATCGAAATATGAATGTCAGATTCTGTCTGGCCCTATTCTAATGTCATCAAATCAGATTTCTGTCTCACCTTATTCTGATGTCATCCCATCAGATTCCATCTGGCCCTATTGTGATGACATCAAATCAGAATCTGTCTGGCCTTGTGATGTCATCACATCAGAGGTTTTAACATAGAGGTCCTATGAAACTGAGTTTAAAATTCTACCCCTAGAAATGATGTCTAGCGTTATTGTGTTGTGATGTCATCACATCATATTCCCTCTGGCCCTGTGATGTCAACGTTTCGTCTGACTAGATACTGGATGTATTTTGTTCACCTGGTGTGCTAAGAGGGCGGATGTTGCATCTTTAGAATGGGACTTCTGAAACCTAACATCAAGATCGCCAATTGTGTCAGATTGAGCTTTTAAAGCTTAATTTGATATGAAAAATTAATTTAAAATCTTGGATAAATGTTTTATATGCTATTGTATTACCACAATATTGTGACAGGAGTGGGGCTCTTTGCTCTGCGTAAATGGCTGGCTGGAGGGGTGTGTACGAGCACAGCCCGGCTAGACGGGAAGACTGTCCTTATCACCGGAGCCAACACTGGGATTGGGAAAGAGACTGCAGTTGACATGGCTAGCAGGGGTGAGCAACAAGTATTCAACTTCTTCTCTGTTCATTGTAGTTGGGCAGTTGATTTTTATGAGCTCACAGTGTAATGTCTGTTCTGTGTTTGGCCACAGGGGCGAGGGTTATTCTGGCCTGCAGGGACATGACAAGAGCCAATCAAGCTGCAGAGGGCATCAGGAAGAGGAGTGGCAATGGGAATGTGATTGTCAAAAAGTTGGACTTGGCATCCCTACAGTCGGTGCGACAGCTAGCCAAAGAGATCCTGGAAAGTGAAGAGAGACTGGACATCCTTATTAATAATGCAGGTAGAGGGACACTTTTCAGCTAGCACATAACGTTATGAGCACCATATGTTTATTATAGCTTGGTGAGAGCGTGGTTGTCCTATAGTTATTTTGCATACAACCTTCCCACAACTTTCTGGGAATGGTGCAGAATAGTTGCTTAAACCTCTACAGGATCGGTGGGTCCCCTGCGGGACGGTCGAGCTAACGATTATTTCTGTGGAAGGATTTAATCATTTGCAATTATGTCTACTTATGATAAGGTAAAAGGTTTATGTTTCTCTCAGCATATGATATGGTAAATATATCCAATGCAAAAAACATCTACATTTAAATGGTATTAATATTCATTTGGATATATTTCCATTAATTCCCATATATTCCCGTTAATTCCCATATATTCCTGTTAATTCCCACGGAAAGTCTCCACCTCTGAATATTCCCCAAAATGTGCAACCCTAGTCCCCAGCAAAGCACCATCACACCTCCTCCTCCATGCTTCACGGTGGGAACCACACATGCGGATATGATCCGTTCACCTACTCTGTGTCTCACAAAGTCACCCCGGTTGGATCCAAAAATCTCAAATTTGTACTCATCAGACCAAAGGACAGATTTCCACCGGTCTAATGTCCATTGCTTGTGTTTCTTGGCCCAAGCAAGCATCTTATCTTATTGGTGTCTTTTAGTAGTGGTTTCTTGCAGCAATTCAACCATGAGGCCTGATTTACGCAGTCTCCTCTGAACAGTTGATGTTGAGATGTGTGCGATACTTAAACTCTGTGAAGCATTTATTTGAGCTGCAATCTGAGGTGCAGTTAACTCTAATGAACTTATCCTCTGCAGAGGTAACTCTTGGTCTTCCTTTCCTATGGCGGTCCTCATGAGAGCCAGTTTCTTCATAGCGCTCGATGGATATGCGACTGCACTTGAAGAAACTTTCCCAAAGTTCTTGACATTTTCCAGATTGACTGACCTTCATGTCTTCAAGTAATGATGGACTGTCATTTCTCTTTGCTTATTTGAGTTGTTCTTGTCATAATATGGACTTGGTCTTTTAACAAATAGGGCTATCTTCTGTATACGCCCCCTACCTTGTCACAACACAACTGATTGGCTCAAACGCATTTAGAAGGAAAAATAATTCACAAATTTACTTTTAACAATGCACACCTGTTAATTGAAATGCATTCCAGGCGACTACATAATGAAGCTGGTTGAGAGAATGCCAAGAGTGTGCAAAGCTGTCATCAAGGCAAAGGGTGGCTACTTTGAAGAAACTCAAATCTCAAATATATTATGATTTGTTTAACACTCTTCTGGTTACTACATGATTCCAAATATTTTATTTAATAGTTTTGATGTCTTCACTATTATTCTACAATGTAGAAAATAGTAAAAATAAAGAAAAACGCTTGAATGATTACGTGTGTCCAAACTTTTGCATGGTACTGTATATGCAACAAATTTTCAACCAACAGGTTTCTGTGCCAAATCGCCACACAACAATAAACAAAACATACCGACATGGTTTGCGTTTTCAACACCACAGTAAATAGACTGTCAATCCCGACAGAAAACACATCCCTCCCTACCTTGTAGGCTTACCCAGTATAAAATGCGCTTGTTGCAGATTAAAGTCTGCATAAATACATAGCACACATAAAAATACCTTCTGAGGTTAAATTCCCATGTGCCGAATAAAAAATGTAAGTTAAATGGGTTTCCATTGCATTTTCAACTATGGACATACATGGTTTTGTCACAAAAAATGTTGCATAGGTACAGGTATAGCGAATGTGCCCGCTATGGTATTGGCACGTGAGCTCTAGCAAACAGATACAGTGCAGGTATAGCTTACTACATGATGAGATTATTATGGACAGTAGTGTGCGATTATTATTTGTCAAATGGCAAGCATCGATCATCATGTCACCAGAATAAGACCCTCGATATTTATTGGAAGGAGCATCGACCTCATCACTGTGTACTTTTACACCACCCTGTGAAGTTCATCATAATTAATTTAATCTGTAGCCTAATAAACTGCATGCTTTCCCAGAATGTGGAGAAATGTTTTATCAAACATGTAGACTACTTTACTCCTATATAAAGGTTGGATGGAAACCTGGTTAATGTCAAGGATGCTAGAATTATATTTTGGATGATGCCCATGCCTACAGGAGAATTTTTGAAGTAGCCTAATCAGATTAAAACATTGTGCCACATATAAAAAGTAATACATTACACGCGTTAGCTTCTAGGTGCGTGAGGAATAGCCACTCGGATTAGAGAGGAGGCAGAGCATGTGTTAAGCTTTCCTGAATAACTGGGCCTGCCGGTAGCGTATGTGTTCACATTATTATAGGATGACTTGGGAGCATGATGATTAAAAACAGACAGCGTGTTCAGTATCAAAAGTAGAAATACAGCCAGACTGGCCTGCTACTGTGGCTTTCTATTAACTGTTGAGAGTAGATCCACAACTGATCCAAATCAAATGAAACATTCAAATCACAGGGCTTTTGCGCCGTTATTTTATTTACAAAGGACATTTTCACTGCAGCCTAGAGTAGTCTAGAATGTTGTACTCACTTGAAAATAATAATGCAATTATTCGGCTAGGCTAGTCTAGGTAGGATAATTGTATTGTCCATTAACAAGATCATGAGAGGAGATTTTTTAAATCTGTGTGTGTCATGTCTTCACTGTTCAGTCATGCGCAATGATGCAACTGTCCTCTTCACTGCCTATCAGCTATTCCTATTTGTTTTGGTTGATTCATATAAAACGTTGATGCAGCTTTGAATGTTTTTATATGTGGTATGATTGCTAGTTAGCCTATTGCAGATCTGGACAAACAATCCCCTTACCACTGTTGTCACTATGAATGGTGGATCGAGGGCAGGATAGAAGGTTAGACTGGTAGACTATACTGACCTGTGGTATAGTAAAGTTAGCACACAGAAAAGCGTAGAGCATACGGGAAATACCAAAACATCTTGAAATCTGGCTAGGATGGAAGAAATTATATAGTAAAACCTGCAACTAGCAGATGTAAACCAGGGGAAAAATCGCACTGCACTCCCCTGTGCCCAATAAAAAAACACACAACCCTCCCAAAGCAACAAATACAAGTTTAACAACCCTTCCCTATTTTGGACCCCCCCCCCCCCACAGTAAATTACGATCTGTCCCTTAACAAGCGTAGTAAAGTTGCACTATTCAGCTGTGCTCATTGGCAATAGGGTAATAGGTGACTGACATTCTGCACGTGGCTTATTTATAGTAAAGGAGGAGGAGTGACATGATGCTGTGCTGTTGATGAGAAGATTGTAAACATTAGATACAAATTCCCTCTGTGCCCATAGAAGAGGAAGCAATGTGAATTATATTGTGCTTACTAAATTAAGTTAAGTGCGCTATCCATTCAGACCAGCCTTACTGATTGAACCTATGTTATCAACTACATTTCAGGGAGTAGACTAACTTTTCTTCTCTATGTCTGTTGATTAGGTATCATGAGCTGTCCAAAATGGCAGACTGAAGATGGCTTTGAGATGCAGTTTGGTACCAACCACTTAGGCCACTTTTTATTGACAAATTGCCTTTTGGATCTCCTTAAGAAATCAGTCCCAAGCCGTATTGTCAACGTCTCCAGTTTAGCTCATGAAGAAGGTATAACGTTGTCTTTGTCATTTACCATATAAAACAATGATTCAGTGTTTATAGGATTTATGATTGATTGCACAAACAAAATCCATGATTTAGCCTGTAATTGTTGTGTCACATTTTGTTGTGTTACAGCCTGAATTCAAAATGGATTAAATAGATTTCTCTCACACATTTACACACAATACCCCATAATGACAAATTGAAAACATGTTTTAAGTTTAGCAAATGTATTGAAAAGGAAATACAGAAATATGTCATTTACAAAAGTATTCACACACCTGAGTCAATACCTTGTAGAAGCACCTTTGGCAGCGATTACAGCTGTGAGTCTTTCTGGGTACGTCTGTAAGACCTTTTCACTCCAGGATTGTGAAACATTTGCCCATTATTCTTTTCAAAATTCTTCAAGCTCTGTCAAATTGGTTGTTGATAATTTCTAGACAATCATTTTCAGGTCTTACCATAGATTTTCAAGCAGATTTAAGTAAACACTGTAACTTGGCCACTCAGAAACATTCACTGTCTTCTTGGTAAGCAACTCCAGTGTAGATTTGGCCTTGTGTGTTAGGTTATTGTCCTGCTGTAAGGTGAATTCATCTCCCAGTGTCTAGTGGAAAGCAGAACTGAATCAGGTTTTCCTCTAGCATTTTGCCTGTGCTTAGTTCCATTCCGTTACATTTTTATCCTGGAAACCTCCCCAGTCCTTGATGATGTCCATAACATGATGCAGCCACCACTATGCTTGAAAATATAGAGAGTGGTACTCAGTAATGGGTTGTATTGGATTTGCCCCAAACATAACACTTTGTATTCAGGACTAAAAGTTAATTACTTTAGTGCCTTGTTGCAAACAGTATGCATGTTTTGGAATATTTTTATTCTGTAAAGGTTTTCTTCTTTTCACTCTGTCAATTAGGTTAGTGTTGTGGAGTAACTACAATGTTGTTGATCCATCCTCAGTTTTCTCCTGTAACTGTTTTAAAGTCACCATTGGCCTCATGGTCACATCCCTGAGCGGTTTCCTTCCTCTCCAGCAACTGTGTTATGAAGGATACCTGCATCTTTGTAGTGACTGGGTGTATTGATACACCATCCAAAGTGTAATTAACTTCACCATGCTCGAACGGATATTCAATGTCTACTTTTTTCATTTTTACCCATCTAACAATAGGTGCCCGTCTTTGGGAAGCATCGGAAAACCTCCTTGGTCTTTGTGGTATAATCTGTTTTTGAAATTCACTGCTCAACTGAGGGACCTTACAGATAATTGTATGTGTGGGTTATAGAGATGAGGTAGTCATTCAAAAATCATGTTTAAAACTATTATTGCACACAGTCCATGCAACTTATTATGTGACATGTTCAGCAATTTTTTACTCCTGAACTTATTTAGGCTTGCGATAACAAAGGGGTTGAATACTTATTGACTCATTTCAGCTTTTGATTTTTAATTAATTTTTAATAATTAAAAAAAACATATTTCCATTTTGACATTATGGGGTATTGTGTGTAAACCAGTGACAACAAATCTAAATTTAAACCATTTTAAATTCAGGCTGTAACACAACAACATTTGGAAAAAGTCAAGTGGTATGAATACTTTCTGAAGGCACTGTAGCTTTCATTGCTTAGTGTTAGACATGTTTTGACATTATATCTATATGTGACTTACTATGTTCCACTTTTAATAATAATACTTTTTTTCAACAGGCAAGATCTATTTTGATGACATAAACTTAGATAAAGATTACAGTCCATGGAAAAGCTACCGGCAAAGTAAGCTAGCTAATGTGCTCTTTACTAGGGAGCTGGCAACACGACTACAAGGTAATTCAACTCCGCTGCACAACATCTTTTCATTTTACAGCATGCATTTGGACGTATGTTAGTAACATTGTTTGGCATAACAAAGGCACGAAGTACATGGTGTGTTGCATCTCTCTTCAATAGAGTCTCTGCAGACTCACTGCATTGAATTAGGCTGATAGAAGACATTACCTGTGTTTGTGTGTGTTTCTCTGTGACTGTAGGAACTGGAGTAACTACATATAGCCTCCATCCTGGAGTCATCTGGACTGAGCTTGGTCGGCACATCTGGCCCACCATGCCCCTGTGGAAAAGAGCCATCTACAAGACTCTTGGTTTTTGGCTCAAGTCCCCTAGAGAGGGAGCCCAGACCACCATCCACTGTGCTGTAGAAGAAAGCCTGGCAGATGTCAGTGGACTCTACTACAGGTCAGATACCACTAGAGTAATTGTCGAGGTTACCTAGCCAGTTAGAGGTTACCTAGCCAGCTACACTTTCAAACAAAGTCAACAACGCAGCCACTGCTAGCTAGCCTATTTCACCAGCCAGCAGTACTATATCATTTTAGTCAATAAGATTTTTTGCAACGTAAGCTTAACTTTCTGAACATTCGAGACGTGTAGTCCACTTGTCATTCCAATCTCCTTTGCATTAGCGTAGCCTCTTCTGTAGCCTGTCAACTATGTGTCTGTCTATCCTTGTCTCTCCCTTCTGCAACAGACCATAACAACGCTTCAACAACGCGTGGCCGCTGCTACTCTAACCTGGTGGTCCAGCCGCACGACCCACGTGGAGTTCCAGGTCTCGGCAGCTCTGGAACTGCCGATCTGCGGCCAACAAGGCAGAGTTTCATCTCAGCCTATGCTTCCCTCCAGTCCCTCGACCTTCTTGGCACTGACGGAAACATGGATCTACACTGATAACACTGCTACTCCTACTGCTCTCTTCGTCTGCCCACGTGTTTCTCGCACACCCGAGAGCTTCTGGTCAGCGGGTGGGTGGCACTGGGATCCTCATCTCTCCCAAGTGGACATTCTCTCTTTCTCCCCTGACCCATCTGTCTATCGCCTCCTTTGAATTCCATGCTGTCACAGTTACCAGCCCTTTCAAGCTTAACATCCTTATCATTTATCGCCCTCCAGGTTTCCCTTGGAGAGTTTCATAATGAGCTTGACGCCCTGATAAGTTCCTTTTCCTGAGGATGGCTCACTCTCTACAGTTCGGGTGACTTTAACCTCCCCACGTCTACCTTTGACTCATTCCCTCTCTGCCTCCTTCTTTCCCACTCCTCTCCTCTTTTGACCTCACCCTCTCACCTTCCCCCCTACTCACAAGGCAGGCATACGCTTGACCTCATCTTTACTAGATGCTTGTTCTTCCACTAATCTCATTGCAACTCCCTCCAAGTCTCCGCCACTACCTTGTATCCTTTTCCCTCTCGCTCTCATCCAACACTTCCACACTGCCCCTACTCGGATGGTATCGCGCCGCCCAACCTTCGCTTCTCTCCCCCGCTACTCTCTCCTCTTCCATCCTATCATCTTCCCTCTGCTCAAACCTTCTCCAACCTAATCTCCTGATTCTGCCTCCTCAACCCTCCTCTCCTCCCTTTCTGCATCCTTTGACTCTCTATGTCCCCTATCCTCCAGGCCGGCTCGGTCCTCCCCTCCTGCTCCGTGGCTCGACGACTCATTGCGAGCTCACAGAACAGGGCTCCGGGCAGCCGAGCGGAATGGAGGAAAAACTCGCCTCCCTGCGGACCTGGCATCCCTTTCACTCCCTCCTCTCTACATTCTCCTCTTCTGTCTCTGCTGCTAAAGCCAATTTCTACCACTCTAAATTCCAAGCATCTGCCTCTAACCCTAGGAGCCTTTGCCACCTTCTCCTCCCTCTGAATCCTCCTCCCCCTCCTCCCCCCTCCTCCCTCCTCTGCTGATGACTTCGTCAACCATTTTGAAAAGAAGGTCGACGACATCGATCCTCGTTTGCTAAGTCAAACGACACCTGCTGGTTCTGCTCACACTGCCCTACCCTGTGCTTTGACCTCTTTCTCCCCTCTCTCTCCAGATGAAATCTCGCGTCTTTGTGACGGCCCGGCGCCCAACACCTGCCCGCTTGACCCTATCCCCTCCTCTCTTCTCCAGACCATTTCCGGAGACCTTCTCCCTTACCTCACCTCGCTCATCAACTCATCCTTGACCGCTGGCTACGTCCCTTCCGTCTTCAAAGAGAGCGAGAGTTGCACCCCTTCTGAAAAAAACCTACACTCGATCCCTCCGATGTCAACAACTACAGACCAGTATCCCTTCTTTCTTTTCTCTCCAAAACTCTTGAACGTGCGTCCTTGGCCAGCTCTCCTGCTATTCTCTCTCAAGATGACCTTCTTGAATCCAAATCAGTCAGGTTTCAAGACTAGTCATTCAACTGAGACTGCTCTTCTCTGTGTCACGGAGGCGCTCCGCACTGCTAAAGCTAACTCTCTCTCCTCTGCTCTCATCCTTCTAGACCTATCGGCTGCCTTTGATACTGTGAACCATCATATCCTCCTCTCCACCCTCTCCGAGCTGGGCATTCTCTCCGGCGCGGCCCACGCTTGGATTGCGTCCTACCTGACAGGTCGCTCCTACCAGGTGGCGTGGCGAGAATCTGTCTCCGCACCACGTGCTCTCACCACTGGTGTCCCCCAGGGCTCTGTTCTAGGCCCTCTCCTATTCTCGCTATACACCAAGTCACTTGGCTCTGTCATATCCTCACATGGTCTCTCCTATCATTGCTATGCAGACGACACACAATTAATCTTCTCCTTTCCCCCCTCTGATAACCAGGTGGTGAATCGCATCTCTGCATGTCTGGCAGACATATCAGTGTGGATGACGGATCACACCTCAAGCTGAACCTCGGAAGACGGAGCTGCTCTTCCTCCCGGGGAAGGACTGCCCCCGTTCCATGATCTCGCCATCACGGTTGACAACTCCATTGTGTCCTCCTCCCGGAGTGCTAAGAACCTTGGCGTGATCCTGGACAACACCCTGTCGTTCTCAACTAACATCAAGGCGGTGACCCGTTCCTGTAGGTTCATGCTCTACAACATTCGCAGAGTACGACCCTGCCTCACGCAGGAAGCGGCGAGGTCCTAATCCAGGCACTTGTCATCTCCCGTCTGGATTACTGCAACTCGCTGTTGGCTGGGCTCCCTGCCTGTGCCATTAAACCCCTACAACTCATCCAGAACGCCGCAGCCCGTCTGGTGTTCAACTTTCCCAAGTTCTCTCACGTCACCCGCTCTCCGCTCTCTCCACTGGCTTCCAGTTGAAGCTCGCATCCGCTACAAGACCATGGTGCTTGCCTACGGAGCTGTGAGGGGAACGGCACCTCCGTACCTTCAGGCTCTGATCAGGCCCTACACCCAAACAAGGGCACTGCGTTCATCCACCTCTGGCCTGCTCGCCTCCCTACCTCTGAGGAAGTACAGTTCCGCTCAGCCAGTCAAAACTGTTCGCTGCTCTGGCACCCCAATGGTGGAACAAACTCCCTCACGACGCCAGGTCAGCGGAGTCAATCACCACCTTCCGGAGACACCTGAAACCCCACCTCTTTAAGGAATACCTAGGATAGGATAAAGTAATCTTCTAACCCCCCCCCTTAAAAGAGTTAGATGCACTATTGTAAAGTGGTTGTTCCACTGGATATCATAAGGTGAATGCACCAATTTGTAAGTCGCTCTGGATAAGAGCGTCTGCTAAATGACTTAAAATGTAAATGTAAATACCATTAGAGCTTGTTTTTGTCCAACCTTAACTCTTTTCACGGTGGGTGTTACATTGCATGCTTACAGAATATGGATCTAGGTAAGATTAATGCTAGGACATATTCGTTGTGTGTCATTAACTTTGTGTGTGTGTTTGGAATCTTGTTTTCTGTCCTGGCTACAGTGACTGCGCCCCAAAAACTGTGGCCCTTCAGGGCCAGGATGATGCAGCTGCCAAGAGCTGTGGGACCTGAGTGCCTCCATGGTTGGTCTGGCATGATGGACCTGGTTACCACTAGGACTGGCCTAGCCTTTAGAATGTTGACATACAGTTGAAGTCAGAAGTTTACATACACTTAGGTTGGAGTCATTAAAACTCGTTTTTCAACCACTCCACAAATGTCTTGTTAACAAACTATAGTTTGGCAAGTCGGTTAGGACATCTACTTTGTGCATGCACAAATAATTTTTCCAACAATTGTTTACAGACAGATTATTTCACTTATAATGCACTGTATCACAATTCCAGTGGGTCAGAGTTTACATGCACTAAGTTGACTGTGCCTTTAAACAGCTTGGAAAATTCCGAAAAGTATGTCATGGCTTTAGAAGCTTCTGACAGGCTAATTGACATAATTTGAGTCAATTGGAGGTGTACCTGTGGATGTATTTCAAGGCCTACCTTCAAACTCAGTGCTCTTTGCTTGACATCATGGGAAAATCAAAAAGAAATCAGCCAAGACCTCAGAAAAATAATTGTAGACCTCTACAAGTCTGGTTCATCCTTGGGAGCAATTTCCAAACTCCTGAAGGACCACGTTCATCTGTACAAACAATAGTACGCAAATATAAACACCATGGGACCACGCAGCCATCATACCGCTCAGGAAGGAGACGTTTTCTGTCTCCTAGAGATGAATGTACTTTGGTGCAAAAAGTGCAAATCAATCCCAGAACAACAGCAAAGGACCTTGTGAAGATGCTGGAGGAAAGAGGCACAAAAGTATCTATACCCACAGTAACAACGAGTCCTATATATCGACATAACCTGAAGGGCAGCTCAGCAAGGAAGAAGCCACTGCTCCAAAACCGCCATAAAAAAAAGCCAGACTACGGTTTGCAACTGCACATAGGGACAAAGATCGTACTTTTTGGAGAAATGTCCTCTGGTCTGATGAAACAAAAATAGACTGTTTGGCCATAATGACCATTGTTATGTTTGGAAGAAAAAGGAGGAGGCTTGCAGCCGAAGAACACTATCTCAACCGTAGAGCACGGGGTGGCATCATGTTGTGGGGTGCTTTGCCTGGCAGGCAGGGACTGGTGCACTTCACAAAATAGATGGCATCATGAGGGAGAAAAATTATGTGGATATATTGAAGCAACATCTCAAGACATCAGTCAGGAAGTTAAAGCTTGGTCGCAAATTGGTCTTCCAAATGGACAATGACCTCAAGCATACTTCCAAAGTTGTGGCAAAATGGCTTAAGGACAACAAAGTCAAGGTATTGCAGTGGCCATCACAAAGCCCTGACCTCAATCCTATAGAAAATGTGTGTGCAGAACTGAAAAAACGTGTGCGAGCAAGGAAGCTTACAAACCTGACTCAGTTACTCCAGCTCTGTCAGGAGGAATGTGCCAAAATTCACCCAACTTATTGTGGGAAGCTTGTGGAAGGCTACCCGAAACGTTTGACCCAAGTTAAACAATTTAAAGGCAATGCTACCAAATACTAATTGAGTGTATGTAAACTTCTGACCCACTGGGAATGTGATGAAAGAAATAAAAGCTGAAAGAAATAGTTCTCTCTACTATTATTCTGACATTTCACATTCTTAAAATAAAGTGGTGATCCTAACTGACCTAAGACAGGGGATTTCTACTAGCATTAAATGTCAGGAATTGTGAAAAACTGAGTTTAAATGTATTTGGCTAAGGTGTATGTAAACCGACTTCAACTGTATTACCATCTGATGATGAACTGTGAAATGCATCCAAACCTCATTGCATTCAGTAAGAAACTGTTGAATAACATTTGCTTTAGAGACATTTATTTAGAATACACAGCAAACTACATACAAAAATACTATGCATCGAAATATGTTAACGTGAGCCTTTTAAACAGAATGAATGTCTCATAGTTAAGTTACATGGAAGCTGTATGAACATTTACTTCAATTGCCATAAGTGTAAATTCTATTCTAGGGGAACAAGGTTCACTAAGTCTGTATTTACGTACGTTTGTAGTATACACACATTATGTTGTCTTGTCCTGGAACTGATGTATGAAAATACATGTGCTATATCTACAAACATTTAGAGAAACAACATACATTTTTCTCTTGGGTAATTTAAAACCTACGATAATAAAGTGCTGATTTACGTAATCTCTTAAATTGTACTTAGCTAAGGCATATAAGTCATACATGGTTTGTTTATACTCTGAGCCTTTCATATTGGGCATTAAACCAACGGCACTAAAACAAAACATCTTGTGGTTGCATTATGAACGATAAATTACTTTTTGATCCACCCTCTTTTCCGATAATTTGTCTGGAAGGCACTGTGTACAAGTTTGCTACAAAACAATCAACCTCAATTTAATACTAAAGCTACAACATACCCCCCATCTGCATGTTGCACTAATAACAACATTCTATACAACCAGATGACTTGTTGGCTATACATGTACCTCCTACATGTACCTCCTATGTTTTCTTAGGATTGCACATCTAAGGGATTTGATGTGCCAACCAAGATTATTTTTCATATACTTAAAGTCAAATAATTGTTATGATTTTCAAATACGTTTTTATCTCTCAGCCAACCCTGTTCCTGGAGGGCTACCGTCATTTTTGCTCTAACTCTAATTTAGCGCACCTGATTCTAATAATTAGCTGGTTGATACACAGAATCAGTTTAGCGAAACCCTACAGGAGGGTAGCTCTTCAGGAACACGGTTAGAGGAGCCATGCTTTAGATGTTGCTAGTGTCTAACCTGTAACGTTTAATAGGTGGTGCTAATATTCTAAGAGCATCCATAACATTTACAACTTTATACTGGTAAGCGAGTTATATCCATGTTCCACTGGTTTTCTAAGAGGAAAAGTTGAAATTCCATTTAACAAAATTTCCTTTAGAAATGTTAGCCTTATTTTATGTTGTGAACATTGCTACATCTACAAACAATGAGTCCACTACAGCTCCTCAAAAGCAGAGAGCTGCTTCATTTGCTCCACTTGCATAGAGTGCCTCCTTACAAGTTTTTTTTTTGACTTGAGCTGGCCTCTCTTTGGTGAGTTTGGTGCTACTGGAGCTATTGATATGAAACCTGAGGCAAGAGGGGACGAGGGCTTGCTGCTGGCTCCAATGTCTGGGATAGGAGGGTTGGGGTTGACGTTCAGTGGGGGTAGATGGCCAGGCCGGGTATGGGAAATGTAGTCCAGCAGCAGAGTCCCCGAGCCTCGCCTCTCCAAGAGGCCTGGTGCGCGGCGACGTGCTGTGCTAGGAGATGACGTGCTGGCATTGCTGTCTAGGGACTCCCTGGAGCTGGTCAGCATGGCTAACGGAGATGTGTTGAGTTTCCTTCTCTCTAGAGGAACCTTAGGAGAGTCGAGCATGCCAGAGTCTGAGTACAGCTGGGAGTCTGAGTCATAGTGGTCAGTGCCCAGCCGTCTCCTGTAGACCGGGTCTCTCAAGCTGGCTGGCACACTGTTGCTGCTACTGTCCTGGTCTGCAGGGACGGTGCTACGCCGGGCCAGGGGCTGGTGCTGACACAGAGACCTCTCATAGGCCGATTTGGAAGTTAGAGGGACAGACAATGAGGATGACATTTGTGGGAACAACACATCCTTGCCATCCACACTGTTTTGTCGAGACATGGTCGATCTCTTGGACAGAGCAAGTCCATTGACGCCTGTGACAACCTCATCAGAGGTGGCTCTCTTACTCTCCTCGTGAGCCGCAGCTGCAGCCAGGACGGAGGGAGCGATCAGCCCCCACGGCTCTGACTGCAGACGCTTCAGCTGGGGTAAACGAGCACGCTTGGGGTTGGCTGGTCGCCGTGTGGGAGAGGTTGGCCCATTGGGAAGCTTTGCTGCTGTGCTGGATGATGTTTTCAACTTTGTCTGGAAACTGAAGATAGTGTTGTGCTGCTCTGCTGAGTTAGGTGAGGGGGAAGTGTTCAGCTCAATGTCAGAGGGAGTGGTGCAGAATGCAGGGGAGCACCTATCCTCTAGCTCTGGGGAAGGGGGGACATTAAGGTACTGCTTGGTGGTTTTGGTGCCAGAGGGTGACTTGTCTGTGGTGATAATGATTACTTCTTTGCCCTTGGCTTTACATGCATCTAGGATAACCTTTAGGGTCTCCTTATCATCTGCATTGACTGCATAGACCAAAGCAGAAGCCCCGCTCCTGTCTTCGAGACTTGGGTCAGCCCCGTTGGTCAACAGGTGGGACACCACCTCATGCCCCGCCCTCTGGCTGCAGGCGTGCATCAGGGCTGTCCGTCCTGCTTTGTCCTGGATGTTGGGGTCAGCCTTATTATCCAGCAGGTACTTGACCAGCTTTGCCTTGCTGACACTCTGCGGGTCGCTGTGTTTGGACATGCAGGCCACCATGAGCGGTGTCTCTCCTCGCTCGTTGCTCTCATTAATATAGGCACCCCCCTCAAGCAGGAGCCTGGTGAGCCGCAGGCGTCGGAGCCATACCGCCTTCAGGAGAGAGTTCCCGTCTGTCCGCAGCTCCAGTATGTCTGCCATCATCGCCAAGACAACCACAGATAGCGCCCTCCCTCAGTGGTGAAAGGCAGTCACAACCTGCAACCCTTCAAACAAAGTATTGATTTATTGCATTATATTTTGTTCAATCTATAGGTCTGCTTAATGATTCATCTAGTATTATCACACACGGAGTCATCACAATGGATAATTTCCAAGCCTCTCAAGACTACCACCAGGAGGCAGTCTGTGTTCAGCAAAAATCACTTTTGAAGACATGGACAGGTATGGCAGTTGTGGACGAAACTTTAAACCTATTTAGGTAGCGTTATTGTCCAAACATGAAACTGATTGTAGCAATGAAAAAAATATAATTTCATGAATCGGATCCTAACCTTTATATATAGCCTGATGAAGACGGCTTGGCTGTCGGGAACGTTGGTTATACAATTATTGCATCTGAGCTCCTAGAGTGTGCGGCTTTCCTTTTCTTTTTCTAGGGGCCTAATCTTGTCACGTCTTCTGTAAACTTCCATCTCCCTGTGTAAAACATAAGTTAGATGGAAGAATGTGCGTTATAGGCTATATGTAGGCTAAACGTTCTGTATTTAAATCAAGCCATTTATCTTGAACGTATTGCTTGCTAGATGGAGATGGACAACATTAGCCTAGTATTTTAACTTTTTTTGTTGTTGCTCTGTAATTGACCAATTAATCCCAGAACCAAGACTATAAATGAATTAGTTCTAGCTTTAGATAATAAAATACCGAAAATATAGAACATGACATATGGAGATAATCATATGGTTGTAGAAGAAAACAGCCTCACCATGAACGTTAACATCCTATGCATAGCATAAAAGACTATGCCTACAGCAAAAACATCTACTTTGCTATTTTTTTCTTACAAGGCTCGATGACAAGTAAGATGCGTCTTAGTGTAGGCTACCTCATGTGCATGATCGAATGAATAGGTATTACCATCATCCTCGCGCGATCGCTTAGAATAGTCTATAGCGCGTCGCTGTCCATGGTCCTCATTTTAGATAACTTGTTAGAGACGCGCGTCTGGTAGAAAACGTTTTAACTACACAATTCATAATCTGTTGCACAATGTAGCCTACATTTTTTTATACACTTGTAATCTACTATGATCCCTGTGTGTCATTACAATAAAGTATTATCAACAGAAGTAGCCTAAAAAGGACTTAAATTTAAGGTGTTGGCTATATGCTCCTCACGTTTCATATTAGCTAAACTATCTTAAATGATCGAATCATAGTAGGCTTCTCAAAAAGTGTGTGGTCTATACGATGTTAGTATGAAATTACATGAATGGTATATTAATGTTGATTATGTATGTTTTTAGCAAGAAACAATCTGCATTCATCCACATGGTTTTATACAAAATATCAAGAAGGTTTAACTGTCATTCAACCATGTATCTTACCTGATCCAGGCTTGTCATAATCAAAGGTGCCCCCAATGTTTTGTCATTACCTACCCTGAAACATAATGAAAATAAAAGTTTTCAAATGGTTCTTCGTTATAGTCCCTGAATTTATTCGGAGGTTCTCAAATACTGTCCTAGTTTAGGTTAAGAGCTCTTGCACCATAGCGCATTATGCTGGTCGCTTTTGTTATGGAAACGCAATAGATCAGTCCAATAGGCGGCATTCCTTTCACTGCGCAAGAATCACAACCTCAAGCTACTGGATGTATAAATAACTTTGTTTTGCCTGGTGAATGAAACGTGCATTTTCTTGACGTCAGAGTCGACAAAAATAAAGATTGCTTCTGGTGAGAACCTGTCACATTTTTCATGTCTACAGCACACAAACAAACCAGTTCTACCTTCCAATAAAATGGAACGGTTCACAGTTTCATAACATGTTTATAATGACATTTTTTAATGGCTTAGCCTATATCCCACTCCCACAAGATAGGGAGAATCAAGATTCAGTATATATAAAGGTCATCAAAGTATAAGTTAATATTTTTGTACACTGGAAGTATATAGCCTACAGTTTCAAATGATCATTCACATTAACATGACAGATGTTGCTCCAGAGAGGTGGCTGTCACCTGTCTCTGTCCTACTTTTCTTTATATTCTCAGGTGCCCAGAAAACGTTTTTGTACACTTACAACTACAGTGCATTTTAAACACTGTTTCAAGAACATGTCTTAGCTATACCTCTCCAAATGGACAGAAGCAGAAATCGTGTGCTGATGTTGGGTTCAGTACACACAAAAATGAGGGTTCCACAAGGGTTCTTTGGGAAGGGTGTTGGTTCTGTGTGGAACCATACTGATCCAAAGGTCCCTTTGATCACTTCAATGGTTCTTTGCAGTTCAATAAAGGGTTCTTTCTTTTAGTGATAATTAAAATGTAGGGGCAGTGGCTCATTCAAATATTTGCGGGTGTGGTTTGTTCACAGCTCTTTTTGTGCAACCATGCAGTGAGTGTCATTCCAGTTTATCTAATCTGTTATGTTATTATATGTTATGACTATGGCCAGTGATGGTGTCTTGTGTAAGTCTCACGAATGGCCTTGTGTCAATTGTGAACTGTTGACTGAGTCTGTAGTTCTCAATTCTCTCCTCAGGGACCCCCAGCCATTCTAGACGTAGCAAACCTGATTCAACTTGTTAATAAACACAATCATAAAACCTATGGAATTTTAACAAAAGAATATGGCTATTAAACCAGAATTAAAAACCCTGTATGGTTCTTCAAAGAACCTTTTGAGATAAAGGTTCTTTATAGATCCATTTACCATAAAGGGTTCTATATAGCCCCAAAAAGTTTGCAACCATAGCGTAACCCTTTTTTGGTGCTATATACACTACATAACCAAAAGTATGTGGACACCTGCTCGTCAAACATCTCCTTCAAAAATCATGGGCATTCATATGGAGTTGGTCCCCCCTTTGCTGCTATAACAGCCTCCACTTTTCCACGAGATGTTGGAATTTTGCTGGGGGGACTCGCTTCCATTCAGCCACGAGCATTCGTGAGGTCGGGCACTGATGTTGGGCAATTAGGCCCACAGTCATCGTTCCAATTCATCCCAAAGGTATTCAATGGGGTTGAGGTAAGGGCTCTGTGCAGGCCAGTCAAGTTCTTCCACATCGATCTTGACAAACCATTAATGTATGGACTTCGCTTTGTGCATGGGGGCATTGTCATGCTGAAACAAAAAATATAGCACCACCTAAAAGGGTTCCTCTATGGTTACAAGCCAAAGAACCCTTATTTGGCACTATATAGAACCATTTGTTTTTAGTGTGTAGCCTAATCATATGAGGGTGCCCGTATGCCCAAGACATCAAAATTGTCAATTGGTTGCAATATTTAGCCCTCCTGAACTCGAGAACAAATGTATTCTATTGCAAAATCTTGAAAACAGGACATGTTTACAGCACAATTAAAGAGGGCAAAACTTGTTCCAGCCATCACAGCCATACCACCTAATAGGGACATTTCTATTTGTAGGTTGCTATGAGACAGCAGAGAGCGATGGAGTTCTCAGCTTTGCAAGGAACAGGTAATCAGAACAATAACATTGCACCAAGAAACAGGAGGGCTCTTCAGTCATTTAACCAAATGTATTTGTTGATGATGTTTTCCATTTGCACAAAGAATCCCAAAGCGCATTGATCATTAGCCCGTATGACCCGAGCAGCTCTCCTCAAAGGAGATGGACTAATCACTTTAATACCCACCCAAACACTACTCTGCTGTTGCAGGACTTCAACAGTCAAGGACGCCAGTGACACCCCCCCCCCCAACTAGTGATTATTTGGCAGACTCCTGGGAAATGTTGTTATTTACCAGGAAGGCACAAGGGAGAGGTGGTTTATGGAACAGCAGGGAGTCCCCTACTTCCTTCCATGTTTTGTGTTCATCCCAGGAACTAACAGAAAGTCATTATGACTGTCTGGCTTTTCTGTATAGGAACATTCCACATGGTTTTTGGTACATACACCACTTAAACAGAGAGAGGTAATCCAAGGGAAGGGCATTGTCTCGATGTCTCTGAGAAGTAAACATTTGGTAAAATATAATGGATTGCAACCCTGTGTTGTCAAGCAACAAGAAATGAGCTTTGTTGGTGGGTGTAAACAGGGATGCTGTAAGAAATGCATTGTCTTATTCCATATTTCTATTTAAAATTCTGATAAGGTGTTATCTCAGTTTATTTGAGCAAGTGGCCTGGGATATGATATTGTGCAACATACTGTATTTCAATTATAAATTGTTGTTATATTTACAATTATTGGATGGATTGCAGTTACACTGAATGCTTCAGTTTGATTAAGAATAGGCATATGACATGTCATGATGTTGGGAATAATGTAGATGCTGAAATCACAGGAGGCTGCTGAGGGGAGAATGGATGGAAACCATGTGTTTGATGTACGTATTTGATTCCATTCAACTGATTCCGCTCTAGTCATTACCACAAGTCCGTTCTACCGAATTAAGGTGCCACTAACCTCCTGTGGCTGAAATAAGACAGTCTGTATCATTGTGAGGCTAGTCCAGGGGTAGACAACCCTGGTCCGGGAGTGCCGAAGACCAGGTGTGTTGAATTTAATCAATCACTGAACTGATCAATTAGCTAATTTGGTCAGGTGTGGTGCCTAGTTTGAACAAATCATGTAGTACCTGCGGCACTCCAGGAACGGGGTTGCCAACCCCTGGGCTAGGCCTATCCACACTGTGCCACTCCAGAAGGGGGTTCTCTGCTGCTAACCCCTTGACGCTTGTGCTAGTCTATCCACACTGTGTTCCACCCAGGAAAGGGTTGCCAACCCTGGGCTAGTCTATCCACACTGTGCACTCCAGGAACGGGTTGCAACCCCTGGGCTAGTCTATCCACACTGTGCCACTCCAGGAACGGGGTTGCCAACCCCTGGGCTAGTCTATCCACACTGGTGCCACTCCAGGAACGGGGTTGCCAACCCTGGGCTAGTCTATCCACACTGGTCCACTCAGGAAGGGGGTTGCTAACCCCTGGGCTAGTCTATCCACACTGGTGCCACTCCAGGAACGGGGTTGCCAACCCCTGGGCTAGTCTATCCACACTGGTGCCACTCCAGGAACGGGTTGCCAACCCTGGGCTAGTCTATCCACACTGGTGCCACTCCGGGAACGGGGTTGCCAACCCCTGGGCTAGTCTATCCACACTGGTGCCACCCAGGAACGGGGTTGCCAACCCCATCTGGCTAGATCTATCCACACTGGTGCCACTCCAGGAACGGGGTTGCCAACCCTGGCTAGTCTATCCACACTGGTGCCACTCCAGGAACGGGGTTGCCAACCCCTGGCTAGTCTACCACCACTGGTGCCACTCCAGGAACGGGGTTGCCAACCCCTGGGCTAGTCTATCCACACTGGTGCCACTCCAGGAACGGGGTTGCCAACCCCTGGGCTAGTCTATCCACACTGGTGCCACTCCAGGAAGGGAGATTATGGAGTGGGGATCAGAACACAGGGCAAAGCCATATTCCCCAAGCTTACCGGTCGATGCACATTCATTAACATGGGAACTACAATGACATAAGCAGTCTCCATATGATCTTTGCCCCAACGCTGCTGTCGTCAGCAGAATATTAAAGGGGAAATAAATAATAAAAGCAGAGAGAATAAGCGCTGTCCCCCATGGAGGCAGTTTCCATTTTCAGATATCTTACACCGCACCTGCTGCACTGGCTCCTTCTAAATATAACCTTTTTTCTCTCGTCTCTGACACTGTGTGATGCTTCACGGTGGGCTAAAATAATAGAGGGTCTATTAATGGATGATATCTATGAAAAGTTCAAGCTGGATATAAATGGAACAGCATTTTTCAAAATGAAGACATTTGAGAGTTTATTTTGTTTTAATTAGACAAGACACAACATGCAGTATGAAATCCCAAGACATATGGAGGGTCCCTCAAGATGCAGTCTTATGGAGTGGAATCTCATCTAATGCTAGGAGACAGTGAGGCTTATCCCAAAGTCAAAATGTACAGGTTAGATCTCTCTACTACTTTAGCTTGGCCCTTTTCATAATAAACCAAGATCAACATGAGTGAAACTGAGTGAGACCGTTGAAATTGTAATTCTGCTCAGATGCCATCTTATGACATAGAGACAGATCTTTCTATTAAAGTAAATGTGCTGATCTGCCTCTAAACAGAGGGGGTGTAACGACTTTCCTCTTCTTCTGACGAGGAGTAAGAGATATCGGACCAATGTGCAGCGTGGTAAGTGTCCATTTTAATATATAAAACTGAACACTACAAAAATACAAAATAACAACGTGAATGCACAAACGAAAATCGAAACAGTTCCGTATGGTACAGACACAGGAAACAACCACCCACAAAACATAAAGGAAAACAGGCTACCTAAATATGGCTCCCAATCAGAGACAACGACTGACACCTGCCTCTGATTGAGAACCATACTAGGCCAAACACATAGAAATAGAACAACAGAACAAAACATAGAAAAACAACATAGAATGCCCACCCCAACTCACGCCCTGACCAAACTAAAATAAAGACATAAAAAAGGAACTAAGGTCAGAACGTGACAGGGGGGCTTGATACAGGAGATTGGTGGCTCCTTAATTGGGGAGAATGGGCTCATGGTAATGACTGGAGCGGAATCAGTGTAATTGTGTCAAATATATCAACCACATGGTTTCCAGGTGTTTGATGCCATTCCATTGTCACACCCTGACCTTAGAGATCCTTTTTATGTCTCTATTTGGTTTGGTCAGGGTGTGATTTGCGGTGGGTATTCTATGTTCTTTAGTTCTATTATTTGTATTTCTATGTTTTGGCCGGGTAGGGTTCTCAATCAGGGACAGCTGTCTATCGTTGATTGAGAACCATACTTAGTTAGCCCTTTTTCCCACCTGTCTTTGAGGGAAGTTAACTTTGTTTGTGGCACATAGCCCTTAATAAGCTTCACGGTTGTTTTGGATTGAATATTGTTTTTGTCGGCCGTCATATAAATAAAGGAATATGTACGCTCACAACGCTGCGCTTTGGTCTACTTCTGTTGACGGCCGTGACATCCATTTGCTCTGTTCCGTACATTATTATGAGCCGTTCTCCCCTCAGCAGCTTCCTATGGGCTTGAAAGGTTTACAGAACGTCTTTTGAAAAAGGAACTGTTTATATGCAACTCATTATAAACTCAGCAAAAAAAGAAACGTCCTCTCACTGTCAACTGCGTTTATTTTCAGCAAACTTAACATGTGTAAATATTTGTACGACCACAACAACATTCAACAACTGAGACATAAACTGAAGAAGTTCCACAGACATGTGACATAACAGAAATTGAATAATGTGTCCCTGAACAAAGGGGGGGTCAAAATCAAAAGTAACAGTCAGTATCTGGTCTGGCCACCAGTTGCATTAACTATTGCAGTGCATCTCCTCCTCATGGACTGCACCACATTTGTCAGTTCTTGCTGTGAGATGTTACTCCACTCTTCCACCAAGGCACCTGCAAGTTCCCAGACATTTCTGGGGGGGAATGGACCTAACCCTCACCCTCCAATCCAACAGGTCCCAGACATGCTCAATGGGATTGACGAGCAGTATGGCTGGTGGCATTGTCATGCTGGAGGGTCATGTCAGGATGAGCCTGCAGGAAGGGTACCACATGAGGGAGGAGGATGTCTTCCCTGTAACGCACAGCGTTGAGATTGCCTGCAATGACGACAAGCTCAGTCCGATGATGCTGTGACACACCGCCTAAGACCATGACGGTCACTCCAACTCCAAATCGATCCCGCTCCAGAGTACAGGTCTCGGTGTAACGCTCATTCCTTCAACGATAAACGCGAATCCGACCATCACCCCTGGTGAGACAAAACCGCGACTCATCAGTGAAGATCACTTTTTGCCAGTCCTGTCTGGTCCAGCGACGGTGGATTTGTGCCCATAGGCGACATTGTTGCCGGTGATGTCTGGTGAGGACCTGCCTTACAACAGGCCTACAAGCCCTCAGTCCAGCCTCTCTCACCCTATTGCGGACAGTCTGAGCACTGATGGAGGGATTGTACATTCCTGGTCTAACTCGGGAAGTTGTTGTTGCCATCCTGTACCTGTCCTGCAGGTGTGATGTTCGGATGTACCGATCCTGTGCATGTGTTGTTACACGTGGTCTGCCACTGCGAGAACAATCAGCTGTCCGTCCTGTGTCCCTTTAGCGCTGTCTTAGGCATCTCACAGTACAGACATTGCAATTTATTGCCCTGGCCACATCTGCAGTCCTCATGCCTCCTTGCAGCATGACTAAGGCACGTTCACGCAGATGGGCAGGGACCCTGGGCATCTTTCTTTTGGTGTTTTTCAGAGTCAGTAGAAAGGCCTCTTTAGTGTCCTAAGTTTTCATAACTGTGACCTTAATTGCCTACTGTCTGTAAGCTGTTAGTGTCTTAACAACCGTCCCACAGGTGCATGTTCATTAATTGTTTATGGTTCATTGAACAAGCATGGGAAACAGTGTTTAAACCCTTTACAATGAAGATCTGTGAAGTTATTTGGATTTTTACGAATTATCTTTGAAAGACAGGGTCCTGAAAAAGGGACTTTTCTTTTTTTTGCTGAGTTTAGTATATGGCAAGCTGCCAGGTTGTTTACAAACACTACAAGAACAAGATCATCCACATGTATTGATCACATTTTTACTAATACAGTAGACCTTTCTTCTAAAGCTGTATCTGTACCCATTGGATGCAGTGATCACAATATAGTGGCTATATCCAGGAAAGCCAATGTTCCAAAGGCTGGGCCTTAAATAGTGTATAAGAGATCATACAAAATATTTTGCTGTGACTCTTATTTGGATGATGTTACAAATATTTGTTGATCTGGTTTGTTTTAATAAGGATCATCCAGACACTGCACTTCATGAATTTATGAAATCGCTTCTTCCTATTATTTATAAACATGCACCTGTTAAGAAACTCACTGTTAGAACTGTTATAAGGCTCCATGGATTGATGAGGAATTGAAAAACAGTATGGTTGAAAGAGATGGTGCAAAAGTATTGGCTAATAAGTCTGGCTGCACATCTGACTGGCTGATTTACTGCAAATTGGCTAAACTCAACAAAAATAAGAAACTATATTATGAAGCCAAGATCAATGATATATAGAAAGATGGAAAAACACTTTGGAGTACTTTAAATAAAATTATGGGCAGAAAGACATTCAACTCCATCTTTCATCGAATCAGTTGGGTTATTCATCACAAAACCATTTGATGTTGCCAATTATTTAAATAATTACTTCATTGGCAAAGTGGGCAAACTTAGGCAGGAAATGGCAACAATGAACAGTGAGCCATCGTATTCAAGCATAAAAAAAAACATATGAAAGAAAATAATTGTAAGTTTGAATTTTGTAAAGTAAGTGTGGTAGAAGACGAAAAAATATTGTTGAAGATCAATAATGACAAACCTCCTGGCATTGATAACTTAAATGGAAAGCTACTGAGGATGGTAGCTGACTCTATTGCATCTCCTATCTGTCATATCTTTAATCTGAGACTAGAGGAAAGTTTTTGTCCTCAGGCCTGGAGGGAAGCCAAAGTCTTTCCGTTACCCAAGAGTGGTAAAGCGGCCTTTACTGGTTCTAACAGCAGACCTATCAGCTTGCTGCCAGCTCTTAGCAAACTGTTGGAAAAAGCTGTGTTTGGCCAAATACAATGCTATTTCTCTGTAAACAAATTAACAACAGACTTTCAGCATACTTACAAAGAAGGGCCGTCGACATGTACTGCATTGACACAAATGACTGATGATTGGTTGAAAGAAATTGATAATAAGAAGATTGTGGGAGCTGTACTGTTAGATTTTAGTACAGCCTTTGATCTTATTGACCATAACCTGTTGTTGAGAACTTCTGTGTTATGGCTCTGCCATATCATGGATTCAGGGCTATCTATATAATATAACTCAGAGGGTTTTCTTTAATGGAAGCTTCTCTAATATCAAAACATGTAAAGTGTGGCATACCGCAGGGCAGCTCTCTGGGCCCTTTACTTTTTTATTTTTACCATTAACCTGCCACTGGCATTGAACAAAGCATGTGTATCCATGTATACTGATTATTCAGCCATATATGCATCAGCAACCACAGCTACTGAAGTCACTGAAACCCTTAAAGAGTTGCAAGAGCATTGTATTCGGTACAAATCATTCCCTGATATCTACACCTCAGCAAAATCTGGTAATGAACATGTTGAGGAGACTAAATTACCTCGTGTTACCTTAGACTGTAAAAGTTCATGGTCAAACATATACAGTACCAGTCAAAAGTTTGGACACACCTACTCATTCAAGGGTTTTTCTGTAATTTTACTATTTTTGACATTGTAGAATAATAGTGAGGACATCAAAACTATGAAATAACACATATGGAATCATGTAGTAACCAAAAAAGTGTTATAAAAATCTAAATATATTTTAGATTTTAGATTCTTCAAATAGCCACCCTTTGCCTTGATGACAGCTTTTCACACTCTTGGCATTCTCTCAACCAGCTTCATCAGGAATGCTTTTCCAACAGTCTTGAAGGAGTTCCCACATATGTGTTGGAAATTCCAAATTGTTTGCATAGTCAACTTACACACAGCACTGACTCACACACTTACCCCACAAGACATGCCACCAGGGGTCTTTTTCAGTCCCTAGTTCCAGAACAAATTCAAGGAATTTGAATAAGGCTGTAATGTAACAAAATGTTGAGAATGTCTGAATACTTTCCGAAGGCACTGTACAGAGCCATGAGTGCATGGAATTCCCTTCCATCTTATATAGCGCAAGTGAACAGCAAACCTGGTTTCAAAAAATAAATAAAGCAACGCCTCACACCACAACTCCTTACCTCCATGTGACCTATTTGTTGTGTGTATGTACTGACATGTATGTGAACTGATAGATGCACACACTCACACACACTACAGTCTTTTTTTTGTCTGTAATGTATTTTTGGTTATGTGTTGGACCCCAGTAAGACTAGCTGTACCATTGGTGTCGGCTAATGGAGATGCTAATAAATCAAATCAAACTTATCAATAGAGCCTGCTATTTTGTTTCTCTTGATGCATTCTCTCTAATACTGGTCTTTCTCTAGACCTTGCCAGCATTTATGAATGTATTTTCCCGTAATAGGTAGAGATATCCCATATTTTATGTGCTGTTGCAGAGATGGATGTTGGTTGTGGCTCTGAGCCAGTTGTCTCTTTAAAAAGTGAGTCTGACATTCTCATGGCATTTGGTGTCTCAGCGATTGTATCAACTGAATGTGTGGGTTGTGACAGCAATAAACTGGCACGAACTCTGCTGCTTGGTCCTGGCTCTACATATCCCCAGATTTGGGAAACATTTCCTGTATAATTTATAAATACGTTATCCTCTGCTTATGTTATTGGGATATAAACAGACGATAATATTGGGATTTCTGCTTCCATTTATTAGATGATGTATCTTGAAGTGTGAGCCATTTACAGTCATCTTCCCTATTGTATTTTGATATTGATATGTGCTGTGCTGTGCTGTCACACCGGAAGCCTAGAAATGGTTCCACTCTTCCTTCACTCTGCCGGTGTCCTCTCACAGCACAGGCCAATACTTGCCCTGCTCCTGGCTAACAGTAATTTTGTAAGAAGAGCATTATTCAAGAGCATTATACAAGCAATAATTTAGCTGGGTTGTTATTGTGTGTGTCGGCTGTATCCTAGGAGATTGGTGAATATCTAATAAGGAGTTTGTTACTCATTTTGCAGAGTGGGTGCTTTGATGTCCTCTGTGTTGAATTTTCAGTTTCTCTTCAATATCCCTCTTCAGCAGCAGGCCTGAAGCTTTAACATTGGTTGCTTGTTAACAGTAAATTCCACCTATCGGGAGGTGCTGTTGAGCCTTTAATTGAATATTGGAATGGATAACCTCTCACTGGCCTGCATTAATCAAACCGTCATATGCTAAAACTAGGACCAATGCCATAGATTACAACGATACCAGGCAGCAATGTCCAACAATACTGTCCAGCAAAACCATCCTCTATAAGGCATAGTGTTTTTAGGTATTCTACCCTCAGATTGTTATGCTGTGTGTTTATGGTTAGACCACATTGTTTCTGTTTCTCTTGGCATCAGATTCTCAGATTCTCCGCTGTAGCACAATTAACTGCAGTTTTAGTACACCCTGTCATTCCCCTGTTCACACTACCAAATCACTGCCTTTCAACCTGTCTGCACCCTGTTGAGTAGAATAGCCCTTGGACTCTGAGGATTTTCCTCTCATGCTTTTGAACCGCTAGTTCCTTAATTCACATCAAAACAGGATCTAGTTGCACTGCATGAAGAGAACCAGAGATAATGTTAAATTCTAAATACTGTGTATGGATACTCCTGAATAACTTCATTAGCATATTGTTATAGACAGTTCAATTATTAAACTTGATGAATAAGGTGAGATCTAGGTATTCATGGTAAAACATACAGTTTATTTAATTGATTGATCGATTTTCTGTAACATGATCTCACAACGAGTATAATATTTAGGCATGCTAGTGAGTGGTTAGGGTAAGGTCAGGGCTAGAGTTAAGTAAGGGCAATGTTAGAAAACAAAAACACACCCAAAACACGCCTGAATTCGTACTGTTGCCAGCGTCACCAAACTACCACAAAATCACCACCAAACAATTGTTCTATTGTTAAGAATCTCGCAATAAAACAGGCAGATATTTGGAATGAAAGATAACACATGAAAGCATTATACAGCACTTATTTCCAATGTGGTCCTCAACGTTAACCACAGACAAGACTAATAAAAACAAATATGAAATAAACAAATAAATTACATTACATTACAATACATTTAATTGTAACGAATACACACTGGGAACTAGAATTAACATCCATCTTTTTGGGATGGAGAGACAAATGGTTTGTTAAAGGGGGCTCTATCACAACCTTTAGGAAATACCTGAATTATGTATTGCATCTTTCTTTGTACATAATTATTTAGCTATTTAGTTTTTTATTGTATTGTATTGGGGCGAACCCATTCAAAGGCATTGATAATGACATAGCATTGAAAGCTAAAACAAAGCACAAATTACTACGGGTAAAATGCAGATTGGAGCGGATGTCTTACGATGGTGATGATTTAGAAGCTCTCTGGTGGGTGGAGATAATTTCTTCCAAAATTACACAATTGATTCTGTTCCAACTTCTGCCCTCAGTACCCTATATGCTGATGTTTTGGAAACAATATATATTGAGTTTCTCATGGTATTGCCTATAATCTCAAGGTCTAGAATACAGATTTGAAACATTACTGACATTAAGTAAATCAATCATAGCACTGTAGTTTTATGTTGCTTGGCATGATCAAAGCGGTTGATCAGAGCAGTTGAGGAGCCGTGTCTGTCTGAAGCGTTAGAACGTGTGTGTGTGTCCGTGTGTTTTTCTGACAGCTAGTTAGAGAGCTTATCTCTGCCTGCTGTTCACACCCCTGGGACCGTGACGTCTTCAACACCATGAGGCACTCTGACCAAAATACACCTCCTCTGCAGATAAGTGGGAAATGAGAGTATTTTTTCTGATTCAGTTGTTGTTGGTGATGTCAGGTCGATCAGTCACGTCTGTCCTTGTGAATGTCAGGGCTCGTCTGCAGAATAGGACAAGACAGGACCAGGCACAGGGGGGCTCTGCAGAGTGAACCCTCTGGAGGTATCGGCAACAGACAATAGATCCAAAGACCAACCCGGCAGTACCTGAATGTCATAGTAGGTTAGGACTGAGGAAACCTGTAGTGTAGTACATTACATCACAAACTAAACCCCATTTGATATCAACCCAGATGCCATCTTCTACTGCTCATACATGTTTTAAGTTTCTTCAGGAGGTATATAATCAGCCTTTATTCCTGTTCAGACAATTGGGGACCATTGAATGGGTCTTTTGTGGTGTGAGATGATTGTTCATTGGCTTCCAGAGATAAGAGGGTGTGGAAGTGGAGTGGAGGAAAGCAGCGTACTGCAGCTGTGTCTAATCAGCTGTGTTAGGGGGTGGGAAGCGCTGGCAGGTACCAGAGGGGAATGAAAAGTCAGTAATTATTGCTCTGTGCTGTAAGAAAGAGGCCGTGGGGCCACACAATGAAAGCCACCAAACTGCATAGGCCTACAACTCCTGTAGGAGGATCCCCATCTCACACGCAGCTTGTAGTTTGCCCTCCTCATTCAATAGAAGGGATTGTCATGCCAAAGGAAGGGACTATGACAACTGAAACATTTCTGAATTAATGGTATGAAATGACCAATCAATCAGCCCCCTCACTCCTCCCACTGAGAAAGCATGAATCTCCATTGACCTTTGGGAATATTACATCCGTCCTTGACGAGATGTTCTCAAATTATTTTACACAGCCAACCCTGGGGTGATGCACAGTACTGGGAAATGGGAATTCTGTAAAATTGTCTTTGTGGTTTTGGTTGTTATTGAAAACATAGCATGGCACCTCTTTTAATCTGAGGGATTGGAGCAAATTGATTGGCTGAGCTGTTTGTGTCCTGCTGTGCCCCCAGCAGACATAAACTTGCCTGTGAGAGATTGCTTTCTCAGCTTTAACGTGAAAACTCCCCGTTTTGATCCATCTAAGTTTAACTGTGGTAAATAAAGAAAATGGGGGATTTATCCACCACCAAGGTCATTGATTGCTGACTTGTTTGACAAGAGACCAGCATACTAATTGAACCATAGTTCATTTCATAAAATGGAAGGAATAATCAGACTTCCAGGCTTGCCACGAATTCACCTTGTGACACAGGGAGTTAAATCTCGGTGAGCGTTGACTTGAGCTAGGAGCACGTCTACCTGGCTGAGTAGATAGAGATATAGAGATAATAACAGGTTCTCCTCCCAGCATTCTACACCCCAGAGGAAGAACAGTACCAGTAAGGAGACACTATGTGGATGGCACTGCTAAAATCATAGAGTTGTCACTTTATTTGTTGTAATATTTTATTGGGAGAACCATAAATGCACAAAAGTATTCGGTAGTAATTCATTCATTTAAACTCTTCTAGCATTTATATTGCAATTTGAAAGGGAAATTAACTTAATTTTCTTCTCAGCTTATGGCACATTCAAATCCTATTTTTATGTCATAAGCTCTTTTATATGTATCACTAGAACAGTCTATGGGCTCTATTTCATCTGCACAAATGACCACATGCAAAGACAATCCCCTATTGGATCACAGGAACATCATCACACATATTGTGTTTGCTCATTTATAATGGAAAGCTTTCCAAAGAGGTGGGGACATGCCGGGTAAACACAGCCCAGGAATATTTTGTGTGGCACGATTGTTGTGTATGTATCACAAAGAGATGAGTCACCATCATTGCCAGAATGTCCCTTGTGATGCCCCTTCTAAATATGGGCTTTGAAAAACATCTCTATGGCTAAATAAGCTTCACCATCTCACTTATACATTTGTGGGATTTCGATTCATAGACTTTTGTTTGAACTCAAGGGATTGTGTCATGCATGATGATGTGTGACGTGTGTTGGTGCAGATGTAGGATGGTGATTCCTTGGCTGAAGGAAATGGAACCACCAACAGCCATCTATAAAAAACAGCAAAGCTTTATTTTGTCATTTTATTAGACCTGAGATCAACACATTCCTGTAAATATAAGACAAATATAAAATACGTATTTTGGGCATTATACTGTAAAAAGATTGTTGTTATTTTATAATAAAGGGCTCTCTTTTGATCCAGGAAATGTTTCCTAGATTAGTTTATTTATGCTAGCTTGGTTGTTAGTGTCTTTGATGTGCTCAGCGTTACGATCCCTGATGAAGTGTGCTCTATTGAATAGGATTTATGCTCTGGAGAGGGATGCTGATTTCATTAGCACTAATCAAAGGTTTTACCATGCAAGAGCTGGTCCAAGTGCTCCTTGATTCAATGATGGCAAAACATGATCTGTGGTGGTTGTACAACTAGAAATTAGTACAGGAGGTTTGTGACATCCTTCTATAATAGTACGGTTATGAAGGAGGTATTGAAAAGGGCTAAGAAGGCACATTTATCATTTACCAATGATTTTAGTTTAGTGCCCCCATCAGCTCTCCATGCTGAATGGATGTCATAAATATTCATATTAATTCATGGTTATTTGGCTGAACTTGGTGCTTTGACACTGATGTAGGTGCATGGTTGAAACTTTTGACAGCTACTGTACTGACAATTCAATGATCATCAAATCCATCTGAAACAGTTTCACGTTACTGCAATTTGTCTGTTTATCCCCCACTCCAGACCAAGAACACCCCAGAACTCTCTGTGATAGACAGAGACCCAAGGGGGAGAGGGTTTGTTTTGTGAACAAACATTTAATCACCTGGGTAGGATCACTGTCAAATCAATAGGTTGTACATGTATGGTAAAGTCCTCACATTAATGCATTGCGTCATTACTTGTCAATCATCATGGATTATATTCATGATGATGGCCATGGTGTCATGGCTGATTTGTACTCAGCAGTAAGGATAACGCTTCTGTGCCAGGCGGGCGGGATGATGCGTGTGTGCCTGTTTCAGTGTTTCAGTGCCCCCCTCATGGCAGCCCAGATGGAGGGGATGTGTCCTGGTTGTGTCCTAAATAAATAAACTGTCCATGATGAGCTCCGGTTATCCTGCTGCTCCTCCTGATGTTGGGGATTTTACTGCTCTTTTAAAGCCCAGTTGCTTCGTGGGAAAGTGTCCTGTTTAAGCTACATAGGAGAAGCAGCAGGTTACTGTTTACAATAACTTCTGTCAACGGCTGATGCCTCACTCATTGGAATATTCAGATTCACAGTTCTTATGTTCAACCTTTCTTCCAGTTGCTTACCATATTTGGCAATGTCTCTATCGACCAGTGATGCTTTGTCCTTGCCATTGTAAAGAAAGATTACTGTGATTCCCCAAACCAGGACAACACACTAGAGAGCAGCTCCAATGGTGGACTGTTGATTTTTCAAGTGTCATAGAATGAGGTCATATTTAAAAAAGGAATTTGGAATTGCTGAACCTGCAGAAAATGTGCAGATGGCTGGCTGGTTTAGCCTTTATGTTAGTTCTCACTACAGTATGTCACCTCCTTTGAACTTCTACATGATTTCGCTTTTCACTGTTTTTCATCTCAGTTGAATGGCGCCTTGTTGTCGGTTTAGTATATCGTACACTATGGCTGGCTCAATGATGTATTGAGATGTCCTTATTTGTAATTTAAACATAACAAAGAAAAATTATCATTGAATACTGATTTATTGATTATGTTTTTTGGTGTTTTTGTTAAGTTTGTGTACTAGTGAATGTTTGTGGTCTAGTCAGGCTCAATTGTTGTTATGCGTCCAACCTGCACATCCAGTGTGTAGAAAAGCTCATTGAGGCACAGGGACAGGATTTATAAATAGACCAAAGGAAGGAAGGTGCCATCACTGACCCTTGAGATGTAGCTTTAGAGGGACAGAGTCAAAAAGGCAGACGTTTATCCTGAAGAAACTAATGAAGCTCTGTCTGTCAGCCTTGGAGGTGAGTTAGCTAAGAGCAGCATCATTAGAGACAGCCAGCGCTCTGATCATCTGGGTGGCCAACCAGGAAACAACCATTACACAACCACACCTGTGATGTCACTACAATCACTGGACAAACAGTAGGCTCAAGGAAGAGCTGCAGACAAAATGGAAAAGCAAACCAGGACTTTGGTTCATTGTCATGGTGATTTATCTTTCTGTGTATGATTAACAGCTGAACATAATCACCCTTCTCACCAGTTAAACCATATTTGGCTGGAGAATTGTGTTTTGTTCTGAAGCTCTTAGTCTTTGTTGTTTACAGACAAAATCCTACAGATAACAATATCCATCAACGTTTCAGATGAGACAGTTGATAGACATGTAGGCTATGACGGTACATGTTAACTTACAAATATCTCTCAGACATGCAGACGCACAAACCTCACATGTAGTCTTTAATATCATCAGCAGTACTACTTACTGTATGTTCATTGATGACACCTTGTCTCAGCTAATTCTTGCTGCAATGTTCACTATTTTGTGTATATGTTCATGTTACTGTCTACATGTTCCCTTCTCTGCACAAAAATCTTCTACGATATGCCAAGTCTCAGTTCATTTTCCTTTCAAAATAAAATGTAGAAGTAGTCCTCTGAGCTGAAGAGTGTCTGCAACCCCAGGCATAACCAGAAGTGAATGATGACACATACTGCCTTGTTCATTGCACCTCTAACATCTTACAGAGGAGCTGTTTACTGAGATCATGATGCTAATTTCAATTACATGGACGTCATCTAAGCATTCTTGATGAAACCCATCAGACTTGTTTCATTGAAGAAGATGCGTCAGTTCCTTAATACAAGATGAAAAGAATTGCGATCATCAGCACTATCTATATTTATAGCCGGTTAATGTGAAGAGGGAAGAGAGAGGGAGGCGATCCATCCCTCCATCCATCCATCCATCCATCCTCATGTTTACACTCCTCCCACAGAGCTACTCAACACCTCTGATCTGCAATTTACAAAATGACCTCAGACTTCATACATTTTCATCTCAAACTTAGTAGTCAGGGAGAGTTTGTTTGCAACCTCATGTATCCTCTTCAACCCACACTGCAGTGTGTAACATGGAACAGCAACACAAGACATGGCATAAAAGATTCCTATCCCCTGTTCAAAATGTCCCATAATGGTAGGATCCAGTAGCCTCAAGACATAAGATAAGGATTATATATACGGATTGCTCTGAGTTGTCTGACATTCTGATACAATCTATATGGGAACATGCGGTACTGTACTGGTCATTCTGATACAATCTATATGGGAACATGCGGTACTGGTACTGGGTATTCTGCAATACAATCTATATGGGAACATGCGGTACTGTACTGACATTCTGATACAATCTATATGGGAACATGCGGTACTGTACTGGCATTCTGATACAATTATTTATTGAATTTGACTCAAAGCAATTTCTCCTGTTTCGAATTACAGTGATGGTCAACCAAAATAATCAAATAACCTGTTATTATCCTATTTCCCTATAAACTGTCTGTATAATATCTTCCCAGATCAGTGTCATTAGCATGACAAGCCATTGGACTCAGAGTAGCCATGCACATAGGTTATGTTGTTATGATAATGTCAGATTCTTGTGTTCTTGAAGCTCAGTTATTACTTCAAATGGTCATGGAGCGTTGACATCTATTAGGCACACTGCTGTTAGAATCTACCGTAGGTTGGAGTTTATCTGTACATTTGACATCTATCAGGCACACTGCTGTTAGAATCTACCATAGGTTGGAGCTGATCTGTACATTTGACATCTATCAGGCACACTGCTGTTAGAATCTACCGTAGGTTGGAGTTTATCTGTACACCATTTCATTTCAAATCTGTTGTCCCCGCTCTACTTTACTACCTCTGCCTTTTATATAAATTCCACCTTTTTAAATATTCTCCTCACTACCGTGATTCTTACATAGTTGGAAAGGTCCATTGATTTGTGCTTTGGGGTAAAAGGTCTTGTCTATAAAATGCAGGGAGGATGCACTTTGGTTACTGAAGTACTGGGCCCGTTTATAAAATAAATATTTCAAATACTGAGCTAAATTGTATGCAAACATTTTGGGGGGAAATTATATCATTTTATACTATTACAATTGCGCAGAGAAAGTAAGAATAGAATATGTAAATAAGAATATAATATGTTTCTTAACATTTCTACATTAATGTGATTACGTATAATCCTGAATGAATTGGGAATAATGATGAGTAAGAAAGTTACACCGGGTCAAAAATCATACCCCCAAGACATGCTAACCTCCCCTGCTATTGGTAATGACCCTCTGAAGGACCCCCTTTCTCACTCATCATTATTCACGATTCATTCAGGATTATCCGTAATCATTGTAGCATCCACATTCATGTAGAAGTGTTTAGAAATATATTCTATTCTTATTTATAATAAAAGTGACTCCAAAATGACACTATACATTATTTACCATGAATTTCTATTTGGCACAACATAATATGAAACACTAACAAGGTATTGTAAGGTATTGAAAACAGGGCTGCCGATAATTTTGACCCCTATCTTTTTGATTTTTATTATTACTTAGATCAGTGTTAGTTTTATTTATTTTATACAGTCTTTTTTGCTCATCTTTATCAAGGGTGCCAATCATTTTGGACCTGACTGTATATACTGTAACTGCCTATGTAACTATGCATTTACTGATGGATGAATGGCAAGATAGTATACAGGCACTCTGTGGGAAGAAGATATATGCCTGTCTTGCTTGAAAGAGAAAACATTTGATGTGAAAAGGTTTATACAGAGATGAACCTGTCCCTTTCCCTCACCGCCTGCCTTGTTTAGCTTATCTGGTTTGGGACAGATTAACATAAGGAGCTAGGAAGTTTAGCGAGGAAATCAGCGTGGCAGAACATCTCTCATTAGCATGTGTGGTTTGCCAGGCTTCCTGTCTGCGTGGAAAAATAGAAGCATGAAGATGTCACCAGCAGACTACTCATGATCCGATTCCGAGTGCTTGTCAGCACCCTTTGGAGTACAGAGAGGGAACATACACACTGTCATAAAAACAGCTGGAGACGAGGGACCGACCGCACTCAGAAAAATTGTAATTAGAGGAGAGAAAACAAGCCCTGGAATGAAGATTTATGACAGTTACATGGTAATTGTGTAAGCACCGTGTAGTGTAATTATTTTATTCATCAATTGAGGACCCTTTATTTTGTGTGTTCTCCTGAAATATAATGAAGTAAAGAAAGCATGCGTTTCTTCTGTTATTTTCCTCCTCTCTACACTGGGAGTGCTGACCTCTTGTCATTTGTGTGATTGAGTCTGACGTCAGAGCTTAAGGTAATTAGAGCCACCAGTGGTCCAATTATGTGACAAATCATAGTAACTGTTAGCTAGGCACCACAAAACTTTTGATACAGCCAGCTCCAACAAATCACATCAAATAAAGCTTTATTTATACAGCACATTTCAGAAATGGTGCTTTACTGAAGAAATTAAAATAAAAAACAATGAAAATAAAAACTGAAATATTTACGACACAACAAACATAAGAGGATAAAAAACTAAAGAATAACAAGAACTGAACGACTAAAAAGCACCCTAAAAAGGTGTTTTAAGATCTCTTTTAAATATGTCCACAGTTTCGGCCCCCCTCAGGTTCTCTGGCAGGCTATTCCTGAGGCTGGGGGCATAATAACAACAACAAAAAAGCTGCCTCTCCATGCCTCTTGGTCCTAGGCTTTGGGATAGTTAAATGACCCATGCCAGAGGACCTGAGGGATTTACTGGGTACATCACTTAAAAGCATGTCTGACATGTATTGGGGTGCACAATTGTGGATTAGAATAATCTTAAAATGTATTCTAAAACTTACATGCAGCCAGTGCAGAGACCTGAAAACCGGTGTAGTGTGTGCTCTCCTTCTGGTCATGCTCAGTACTCATGTTGCAGCATTCTGTATGTTTTGCAGTTGACCAATGGCTTTCTTGTGTAGATCAGACAGGAGAGCATTAGAGTAGTCAAACCTATTTGTAATAAAAGCATGGCTGAGTCTCTCTGTATCAGCCTGAAAGTGAAATGGCCGCACCTTGGTAATGTTCCTCATGTGGTAAAAGCTATTTTGGTCACATTCCTAATGTGTGATTTGGAATTGAGTTCAGAATCTAAAATAACACCTAGGTTTTTACCTGGTGTTTTATCTTTATTGCCCGTGAATTAAAATGTGCGGCCAGATTCTCTCTCTGTGCTTTGGCTCCAACAATAAATACTTCTGTCTTGTCTTGATTTAGCTGGAGAAAGTTGGGAGCCATCCAAGTATTTAAGTAAATCACTAATACACTAATACTAATAATTTATCCATTGACCTAAAATCCTCCGGTGAAATAGGTAAAGTTGTGTATCGTCTGCATAGCAGTGAAAATAAATGCTGTGCTTTCTGATAACGCTGCCAAGTGGTAACATATACTGTATCAACTGAACAGTACCGGACCCAAAATCAAACCTTGTGGAATGCCACATGTGATATGCATTTTCTCTGAGTTATGTTCACCAATAGTGACAAACTCTTGACCGGTTAAATAGGTCCTAAACCAGTAAATACAGTTGGCACTTAAAAGATAATTGAGCTGTTTGAAAACCAATTTATCCAGAATTTTGCTTAAGAATGAAAGGTTGGAGATTGGCCAAAATTTGCTATGAGCTGAAGAATCTAGATTACTTACAGTTTCCTCACTCAACCAAGGGGCTCACCATTTAAATGTGGCCTTTTTACACTTTACTGGAGCTATGGCATCAATGGTTGCCCTTCATTTGCTATTAAAGTTATCAACTAAATCATCACAAGAGGAAGCAGAATAGGTGATGGAGTATTGTTCTGTAAAATCTGTAGCAACTTCAGAGGTGAGATAGTGTTTCTTAATAATGCGTTCAGTATTACCCTGTGCTATGGGCAACCAGGTAGTAGAAAATACGCAGTGGTGATCAGATAAAGCAATATCAACAATAGATGATATGTCAATAGAAAGCCCCAGGTCCAGAGTATGGCTGCAGTTATGGGTGGGCCCAGTAACATGTTGGATAGTCCATAGAGCTTAAAAGATTCATACGTTCAATGGCTTTGGAGTGAATTTCTTTGTCCACATGAATATTAAAATCACCCAACACAATGATTTTATCATAGTTCTCAAGGACAATAGACAATATTTCAGAGAAATCATTAAGAAAGTGGGGCAGTGGCCTCCCGGGGGGCGCAGTGGTCTAGGGCACTGCATCGCAGCACTAGCTGCGCCACCAGAGACTCTGGGTTCGCGCCCAGGCTCTGTCACAGCCGGCCGCGACCGGGAGGTCCGTGGGACAACGCACAATTGGCCTAGCGTCGTCCGGATTAGGGAGGGTTTGGCCGGTAGGGATATCCTTGTCTCATCGCGCACCAGCGACTCCTGTGGCGGGCCGGGCGCAGTGCGCGCTAACCAAGGGAGCCAGGTGCACGGTGTTTCCTCCGACGCATTAGTGCGGCTGGCTTCCGGGTTGGAGGCGCGCTGTGTTAAGAAGCAGTGCGGCTTGGTTGGGTTGTGTTTCGGAGGACGCATGGCTTTCGACCTTCGTCTCTCCCGAGCCCGTACAGGAGTTGTAGCGATGAGACAAGATAGTAATTACTAACAATTGGATACCACGAAATTGGGGAGAAAAGGGGGTCAACATTTTTTTTTTAAGAAAAAAGAAAGTGGGGCAGTGCTTTGGTGGCCTATACAGGGTTATGGCCAGCATATACTGTAGTAGGCTACATGTTAAAGGCCAACTCCGCCACTTTTCAACCTCATATTCATTATCTCCAGCACCAAACCAGTGTCTACGTATGTGAAAACAGCATGTTTCTATGATCTGTGGTTAAAAAGATAATAAGAAAGGCCCTAAAAAATGCTTCTCTGTGACATCACAAGTTAGGATTAAAAGTAAAAATAAACAGTGATTTTCTAAATCTGCAACAAGTTTCTAGCCAGAGGGAGGGTATTTTGTTGCTCCCCACATCACCACGAATCTCATATTGTTTAAAAATTACTGTTTTAACTTTTGATGATCTCATCAAGAGACGGTGGAGCGATTTTTTGACGGGGTGCGGGATTTCTTTTTTTCGTATATATTTTAATCTCACTTTCCATCTACGAACTAATTATACTTTCCGGAAACCCGCCGCACCCAATGTGGTACGGATCTGCTATTTTTTATACCTTATAACTGGAACCTCCATCAGGAAGCTAGCCAGCAACTAGCTACTAGCTACTAGTCATTGTTAGCCACTGCTAGCGATCTTCACCTTTAGCTCATACACCAGCCAGCTTTAGCTCGGACAATTACCTGCCAGTCTGCACAGCGCGATATCAACCCAAAGCATATCGGACTGCTTTTCTCTACCACATAACCGGATTCCTGCCGCAAGCTCTGGACCATTACACCGGATCGTCGCAGCTAGCTAGCTGCAACAGAGTGGCTATTGTGTGCTAAAGCCTCATGTCCCGAAGCAAGCACCAGTTAGCCTTGAGCTAGCCTCAAGCTAGGCCGATCTCTCGGCCAACCGATGGAGTATACCAGCTAATTCTTGGGCTACAATACCTCTTTTGCCAATTGGCCTGGACCCTTTATTGTCGACACGGAGCCCCGCCGAACCATCACGACTGGTCTGCCGACGTAATCGTCCGATGTGGTTTCAACAGGCTTTTCAGTTGTGATGTTGCCGAAGACCCATCTGCTAGCCCCGACCCACTAGCTTTCTGTACATCGTGTCTCCCGCTCGCCTAGCGCAGTAGCGACCACCGAACAGCTCCCTGACTCACCTATTGCTGCTCATTGGATCCTATGATCACTCGGCTACACAACTGATGCCTGCTGGACTGTTCATTAACACTGTACCTTGTTTTGTTTATCTGTTGCCCCCAGCCTCAAACTCAGGTCCTGTCTGTACCTAACTGACCCTCTCTGCCCATTCATCACCATTTACCTGTTGTTGTCTTAGCTCTCCTGACCAATCGCCAATCACCGCAAACTCTGATGTCCTAACCTTGTCTGAATCCTGGCTTTTTGGCCTCCAAAAAGTCTGAAATTATCATCCCCAACTTCAACATTTTCAGTCAAGATAGAACTGCCAAAGGAGGCAGAGTTGCAATCTACTGCAGAGATAGCCTGCAGAGTTCTGTCTTACTATCCAGGTCTGTGCCCAAACAGTTCGAGCTTCTACTTTTAAAAATCCACCTTTCCAGAAATAAGTCTCTCACTGTTGCCGTTTGTTATAGACCCCCCTCAGTCCCCAGCTGTGCCCTGGACACCATATGTGAATTGATTGCCCCCGTATATCTTCAGAGTTCGTACTGTTAGGTGACCTAAACGGGGATATGCTTAACACCCCGGCCGTCCTACAATCTAAACTAGATGCCCTCAGTCTCACTCAAATTATCAAGGAACCTACCAGGTACAACCCTAAATCTGTAAACATGGGCACCCTCATAGATATCATCCTGACCAACTTGCCCTCCAAATACACCTCTGCTGTCTTCAACCAGGATCTCAGCGATCAGTGCCTCATTGCCTGCGTCCGTTATGGGTCCGCGGTCAAACGACCACCCGTCATCACTGTCAAACGCTCCCTAAAATACTTCTGCGAGCAAGCCTTTCTAATAGACCTGGCCCGGGTATCCTGGAAGGATATTGACCTCATCCCGTCAGCAGAGGATGCCTGGTTATTCTTTAAAAGTGCTTTCCTCACCATCTTAAATAAGCATGCCCCTTTCAAAAAATGTAGAACTAAGAACAGATATAGCCCTTGGTTCACTCCTGACTTGACTGCCCTTGACCAGCACAAAAACATCCTGTGGCGTATTGCAATAGCATCGAATAGCCCCCTCGATATGCAACTTTTCAGGGAAGTCAGGAACCAATATACACAGTCAGTTAGGAAAGCAAAGGCTAGCTTTTTCAAACAGAAATTTGAATCCTGTAGCACAAATTCCAAAAAGATTCGGGACACTGTAAAGTCCTTGGAGATTAATAGCACCTCCTTCCAGCTGCCCACTGCACTGAGTTTAGGAAACACTGTCACCACTGATAAATCTACAATAATCGAGAATTTCAATAAGCATTTTTCTACGGCTGGCCATGCTTTCCACCTGGCTATCCCTACCCCGGCCAACAGCTCTGCACCTCCCGCAGCAACTTGCCCAAGCCCCCCCTCCCCCGCTTCTCATTCACCCAAATCCAGATAGCTGATGTTCTGAAAGAGATACAAAATCTGGATCCCTACAAATCAGCTGGGCTAGACAATCTGGAGCCTATCTTTTTGCCGCAATTGTTGCAACCCCTGTTACTAGCCTGTTCAACCTCTCTTCCGTATAGTCTGAGATCCGTAAAGATTGGAAAGCTGCCGCGGTCATCCCCCTCTTCAAAGGGGGAGACACTCTAGACCCAAACTGTTACAGACCTATATCCATCCTGCCCTGCCTTTCTAAAGTCTTCGAAAGCCAAGTGAACAAACAGATCACCGACCATTTCGAATCCCACCGTACCTTCTCCACTATGCAATCTGGTTTCCGAGCTGGTCATGGGTGCACCTCAGCCACACTCAAGCTCCTAAACGATACAATAACCGCCATCGATAAAAGACAGTACTTTGCAGCCGTCTTCATCAACCTGGCCAAAGCTTTCGACTCTGTCAATCACCGCATTCTTATCGGCAGACTCAACAGCCTTGGTTTCTCAAATGACTGCCTCGCCTGATTCACCAACTACTTCTCAGAAAGATTTCAGTGTGTCAAATCGGAGGGCCTGTTGTCCGGACCTCTGACAGTCTCTGTGGGGGTGCCACAGGGTTAAATTCTCGGGCCGACTCTTTTCTCTGTATATATCAAGTGATTCTCTGATCCACCTCTACGCAGACGACACCATTCTGTATACATCTGGCCCTTCTTTGGACACTGTGTTAACAAACCTCCAAACAAGCTTCAATGCCATACAACACTCCTTCCGTTACTTACCTCCAACTACTCTTTAATGCTAGTAAAACTAAATGCATGCTCTTCAACCGATTGCTGCCTGCACCCGCCCGCCCAACTAGCATCACTACTCTGGACGATTCTGACTTAGAATATGTGGACAACTACAAATATCTAGGTGTCTGGTTAGACTGTAAACTCTACTTCCAGACTCACATTAAGCATCTCCAATCCAAAATGAAATCTAGAATTGGCTTCCTATTTCGCAACAAAGCCTCCTTCACTCATGCTGCCAAACATACCCTCGTAAAACTGACTATTCTACTAATCCTTGACTTTGGATGTCATTTACAAAATAGCCTCCAACACTCTACTCAGCAAATTGGATGCAGTCTATCACAGTGCCATCCGTTCTGTCACTAAAGCCCCATATACTACCCACCACTGTGACCTGTATGCTCTCGTTGGCTGGCCCTAGCTACATATCCGTCGCAAAACCCACTGGCTCCAGGTCATCTATAAGTCTTTGCTAGGTAAAGCCCCACCTTATCTCAGCTCACTGGTTGCCATAACAACTCCCACCCATAGCACGCACTCCAGCAGGTATATTTCACTGGTCATCCCCAAGCCAACACCTCCTTTTGTCGCCTTTCCTTCCAATTCTCTGCTGCCAATGACTGGAACGAATTGCAAAAGTCACTGAAGCTGGAGACTTATATCTCCCTCACTAACAATAAGCATCAGCTGTCAGAGCAGCTTACAGACCACTGCACCTGTACACAGCCCATCTGTAAATAGCCCAACTACCTCGTCCCCATATTGTTATTTTTTTGCTCTTTTACACCCCAGTATCTCTACTTGCACACTCATCATCTGCACATCTATCACTCCAGTGTTAATGCTAAATTGTCATTATTTTGCCAATATGGCTTACTTATTGCCTTACCTCCCTAATCTTACCTCATTTGCACACACTGTATATAGATTTTTCTATTGTGTTATTGACTGTTTGTTTATCCCATGTGTAAATCTGTGTTGTTGTTTTTGTCGCACTGCTTTGCTTTATCATTGCCAGGTCGCAGTTGTAAATGAGAACTTGTTCTCAACTGGCCTACCTGGTTAAATAAAGGTGAAATTCAAAATAAAAAAATCTGGTCGACATTTTTTACGTTATGTATTTTTTCTGCAAGTCGTGGAAAAGTGCCATTTTCTCATGTGTACACATTAGTTTGGTGCTGGAGATAATGAATATGAGGTTGAAAAGTGGAAGAGCTGTCCTTTAATAGATGTTTTGGTAAGTTGACAGAGTCCCTCCCAAACTACATCTTGTGGCTAGTGAAGCCAATAACCCCTGAACCAGATCTGGGTTCTAATAGTACTTTACACTGACTAGTTGACTAAGTCAGCCGCTTGAGTGCCAGATGAGCAGGGTTTTCACTTTTAGGACTATTCCACTATTCCAGGCAAGTTCAATCAAGTGCAGCCTATGTATCTGAAAGAAAACAAGTAGTATTTCACCCAGGTCTGATCCTTCACATGATGCACCTGTTCTGGGATCTCTTCAGTGGAGCCAGTGAATCAGTGTCTCAGCCAGAGGCCCTGTAATGTGGTGGTTGGTATTAGGATGCATGATAAGGGTCTGAGCAGCCTGCTGCTAGGTGTGGCGTGCTGTGTGAAGGAGTGGGCGCCCTGGCTGCTGAACGCTTACCATGGGAGCAGATGGTGGTGGGGTGCTCCAAACACCAGTGGGTGGTCTGCTCTTAGCTAATATGGATAGAGAGGTGTTTCACCCATTCGATTTAAGGTGCTTGTTCTCTCTCTGTTCTCTTTCATACTTAAACGTAATACGTTTATTTCACATCCTTGAACTTCTTTGATTTTAATCATGTTATCATCAGTGTTTTGTATTATAATTGCTACATATGTAGGATCTTCATTTGATGACCCTGTTGTTGAAGGGAATTTCCTGAACAGCAGGAAATGTAAACTTGTTGTGTATTAAAGGTTTTAAAAAGCTTCTAAAGTTAGTAATTTAAACATTTCTGATTTATTTGCCCTAACTAAAAATGTATCAACTACTACAAAAAATGTCCATTAATTATTATACACACGATAATTCACATTTCCTGTTGCTGCAGGATTATTTTCCTGCTGTGAGAAACTGTTCAAATTAAAACCCTACACTTGTAATTATAGCTATTTTAGACTGGGTGCAGATTATTTCACTCCAAGATGCAAACTGCATCAACAGAGGAGGGGATTGTGGCTGATTATGTCAACACAAATCAATGGAAATGTCAACTGAAATACTTGGGGCTGCATTTTACAGATTTGTCTCATCCAAAAATGTATGTGATATAATACCAAGCGGTGTGTCCTTATAGTTCTTTCAAGAGACATCCACTCACCCATCTTCCTTTTTCCTTTATCTTTTCATTGTGTCGTCATGGTGATGGGTTTTCATCCTTGCATCTCTAATTAAAGAGAGAACGGTGTGGCTGTCTGGCCTATCAGATTACATTCCAAAATCCACCACATGATATCACAGCCTCCTCAGAATTTAGCAACTTGGCCTCCTACGATTTGGTATGTAAATCTGTTTTCCTCCATTTAGTATGATACATTATGTTATGTTACGTTACATTATGAATCAAATAGTGGTCATACAATAAAATATGAATTAGAGGACGTATAGTATCATAAGTCTTATCTGGTTGTACAATAGCATACGAATTGGATTATACATTTATCATACATCTTGGCTTAAGTATAGTATTATATGTCTTGTATTATACGTCTTTCTCTCATACCAGGTTGCTTGTTGGGTTGTAACGACAAAGGTTAGGATGATTTACGTAAAATGGTAAGAGAAGTAAAACGACAAAGGTTCCGTGAATTGGGTTAAGATTAGAATAAGGGTTAGGGGATGGGTTAGCTACAGTACAATGCTACAGTTGTCCCCGACGCAACTCGAACACGCAACTTTCAAATTGCTAGTCTGTCTGTAAACACCACATTCTCCCCGACCAACCTCTCTCAACCGTTTCAGTCTTAAGAAACCTTCTGTCGTTAGTAACCATATCAAACCAGAGGAGGCTGGTGGAAGGAGCTATAGGAACACAGGCTCATTGTAATGGTTGGAATGGAATAATGAAACGGAGTCAAACGTGGTTTCCATATGTTCGATGTGTTTGATACCGTTCCATTTACTCCATTTCAGCCATTATAATGAGCCCGTCCTCCTATAGCTCCTCCCAACAGCCTCCTATGTATCAAACATAACATATCTTACTTATTGGAGGTGCAAAGATTTACGTAAAATACCAAACGTCTGTCCAGTCTAGTCTGAATGTAGACACCCCTCACTGTCTTACTAAATCTCTCATCATTTGGCCCATGGACAGATCCATATAGTGGAATCGGCATCATATAGACTAAATAGACTGGAGGGGTTATAATTTCATCTATCCAACAACAACTCTTTACTCTAACAATACTGTACATATAGCAGTCCTAAAAAGTATACTTTGTTGTAATTGGATGACTATATTTCAGATGTTCTTAATCACCTCATCTGGTAAAGGATATTACCATATTCATTCAGGGAGACTTACATAAAGATCACCATGCTCTCCCCTGGATAAGTATCAACCCTGAAAAACTGTGATAGACATCTGTTAGGGCAATCATAACAGAGTGCACATGTTTGTTTTCATAAATACCCTTTCTCCACAGGTGCAACATTTCAATTGCAATATGTGCAGCAAAATCAAACTCTAAATTAGGAGACTGTCACCTCTTGATATGGTTCCCATGGTTACCATGGGAAAAATAAGAAAGGATGTACAGACAGTTCCAATTAAAGCATGTCTTTTTCACATCATGCTTTTTATTGCGTAGGCCTGTGTGAGCAGGTGCTTTGTAAAACAGTATAAGACTGTTGCGTAATGAGGTTTTCAATAATGTTGGAGTACAGGTGTGAATATTACAGAACTCCCTTTCATGACCATTTTCCATGGTATTTTGAGGGTCTGTGCATTTGTTTTTCTATTAAATATCTTGTCAGTTACCTGTAATAAAACCACAAGATAAAACCTTGCAGTTGAAAAGGAGTTCATCCTTCTTCAGTGAAGACAACTGTGTGTTTTTTAAAATCAGTAGGCTATATAATACCTTCTGCATGTGTCCTGATGTATGGCGTATGTAATTTAATTCTAATACCTGGCCCTACCTAGGCCCTCAAGGGAAGAAATCAGCAATTGCACAGGTAAAGACCCTTCACTTGACAATTGACAATGCTTGAAGTAATGTTTATTTCTAAAAAGCTGTCCACCTAGTGGCATTGACTGACCTTGTGTGTTTCAGATGCTTGATAATTATGTTACATATTGCTAATCTAAGATGAAAAAACCTGAACCAGCAGTTGCACTTGACCCCCCCCCCCCCCCCCCCCCCCCCCCACACACACACACACACTTTCCAGCTCTGACTCTACCAAGCTACTTCATTAAGGATTGTTGGATGTCCCACGTAGTTATCTTAAGATGAACGCACTAACTGTAAGTCGCTCTGCATAAGAGTGTTTGCTAAGTGACAAAAATTGTAATGTAATGACTGCATTCATTATCATTAAAGGATAATTGTTGTAGTAAGTGTATTATTATTATATGTACTGCACGTGTATCACTTTGTACTGTACCTGTTTGACTCCCATTGAAAATGAAAGGAAAATCCATATAGGTTGTGGAACAATACCCTCTTGTGTTTACAGACGTAGCTGCAGTCTAGTACTGGACAAAACCGCTCTTTGTTCTTATCTGTCACACTAAATCTAAATAGAAAATGCATATGTTTTTGGAAAGTGTTGTATAAACATTTATTTAATATCAATAGTGTGTGTATTCAGCCATTGGCCAATTCAACCTGTTTGCATGATACTGACAAATTGATGCTGTAACTAATATAACTACAGGTGATTTGGGGTGGCAGTAGCCTAGTGGTTAGAGCATTGGGCCAGTAAGCAAAAGGTTACTAGATTGAATCCCTGAGCTGACAAGGTAAACATCTGTGGTTCTGCCCCTGAACAAGGCAGTTAACCCACTGTTCCTAGGCTGTCATTGTAAGTAAGAATGTGTTTTTAACTGACTTGCCTAGTTAAATAAAGGTTAAATAAAAAAATTCAGAGATTAAAATATAAAATGTGTAATTGAATGTAGTATCAAATTACAGTACATTTTGATTCACACAGTTTATATATTTACACAGAGATTAAGGAGTAAACAAACACAGCAATTAGGTTTTTATTGTCATCATTTTCAGCAGGATATCTATCATGTTTACCTGAAAACTACATAGCATCTTGTCATCTTTTATTAATTTGTTTCGACATCATGACGCTCATGCATCATTGAAATATTACATCAACCTTGACACCATGATTTGAAGGGTGCTTTGGGTTTTTGAGAAAACCCTTTCATGTGTGCCCTGGGGCCTTTATGTATGCCAAACCAGATTGTCTGCGCTGCTGCTCTGAAATAATGCCTGCCACCACAGTCTCAGGAATGCTCTCTCTCTCACAGGACCCATCTCCAGTTCAGTCTCCCCTGTGTGTGGCAGGCAATCTATTCATGCAGTGAACTTTGAATTAGAGGCCCATGTTGTCTCCAACTCTAGGTCCTGCCTGGATCCAACAGGCTGAATCCAGCCTTCTGGATTACATTACAATATAAAACAGATGCACAATCTGGTTTCTGAATGAGCAAATTAGGCACCTTTACTCACGTTTATCATGTTTATAATTATGTATCAGCAATGATTATGTGATCATATAAGACAATATACAATAACAATCCACGTCCTCCAGACACATAAAAGGTTAAGATTAGTAAAGATGGCTAATTTGCTCATTCAGATACCAGATTGTGCATCTGTTTTATGTTTATCCTAGCTAATCTTCAACTTTCATGTGGCTGGAGGACTTGGATTGTTATTGACTTTGTAAAGCATAGTGATAGAAGACTTACCTCTATATAGAATGAAGTTGCTGTCAATGCTAGTATGAGTCAACACGTTTTTTCAAACAAGAGAAAAGAAGGGATACACAAAATACATCCATTCAGAGAATTGCTTCCAGGATTTTTTTTCTGACAAAATTATTATGAGTTTTCTGAGAAAAATAAGCAAACAAGTGTTATGAATAGGTTGAAGCACGTTGAAACTGGAGTAGACATAACTTCCGTTGCCCAGATGACCCAGTTAGAGATACAGGTAGTGTAGTAAAGCTGCTGCTGGACAGGAGAGAGTTTTCCGTTGTGGTACCATATTGTCCAGCTCTCTCTCTATCATTGGCGGAAAGTGTCAGACACATGCCCTTATCAGTTCTCCGTCCAACGGATACAGAATAGATAGCTGGGCTGGAAAAGTGATAAGGAGATGTGGTCGACAGCATTACAGTCTAACAACACATTTTGCAATGGAGAAAGATACTGTACTGAGAACACATCCAATATGCAACCCAAAACACATCTGACCTTAACCTCTTTGGATATCTCACACACTCAGTTTTACCACTCTTTGTCTTCACATCACCTTCACAGTGGTGGCCATTCAGGTCAGGTCCAGGACATCCAGCCAGCTCTGACAAACAGCTGGAAAGTAGTTGTAGAGAGAGTGAAGCCGTCGTTCATGAGAGTTTCACCATTGACAATTCTCCAGAAGGCAATCATCTATATTAGTATTAAGTCTGTAAGAGGAAACTCTTTGTGGTCTTGACCAGTCATGGACGTATCCACTAAGTACTCATCCACATCCCAAAGGCAGAGCAACTTTAGGAAACCCCACAGTGAAGAGTTTTATTTCACCATGACCCCACCTAACTCCTGGTGCTATGCTCTCTCCTATTGGCTCTCAGTCAGGCCTCAATATATCTGCAGTCACTGATCTCTGTTTGTCTGTCACTGGGAGATTGGCCAATGGGGTAAAAGGGGCTTGGCCAGGTCCCAGGAATGGCTTGAGATGATTCCCACAGGTGTGGCTCAGCTGTGCATTCCAATACACACTACCTGTCAACTCTCCCTCCGCTCTGCTTCACTAGACAGCAAACTGATTGTGTAAGGGCTTACCTGTTTGAACATGGATGTTGCAAAATGATTTAATATGTAGGAAAATGTGCATTGACAGTTGGCTAAATAGGATATCATGACTATTCTATCAATGCACAACGGTGCACTTATTTTACATTTATTTTGCTTTCACAAAGCAGGGGCCCAAGCAGTGCTTAAAGGCCTGTTGTCAATGTTATATTACCATGGAATGGTGTGCTCCTCATACAAAATGAGTCTTTCCTATAGCATAATTTGTATGAACTCTGTGTTGATAGTGGTGAATGATTGAGTTGCTATTAATGTAATGAATGACGTAGAGTAGATAACAAAATGCATCCATGCATTTACATTGTTTGAGAGACAAAAGGTAAAAGCAGTAAATACAGGGCTAATATCAAAACAGTAGGGGGGGTATTCTTTACTCTCAAAATGTATTTGTATCATTAATGCCCCGCAAGCTATCCCATGGGTCACATTATTACCAGGGTTCAATGTGGAATACATCAGACAAGATATGACTTCCTCAGGTTGGTGGACACAAACAAACATAATTGTGAATGTATGTACAATGACTGTACAAAACATTGGGAACACGTGCTCTTTCCATGACATAGACTGGCCAGGTGAATCCAGGTGAAAGCAATGATCCCTTATGGATGTCACTTGTTAAATCCACTTCAATCAGTGTAGGGTGTAGTTAAATAATAATTTTTAAGCCTTGAGACAATTGAGACATGGATTGTGTATATGTGCCATTCAGAGCGTGAATGGTCAAAATAAAATATTTAAGTGCCTTTGAAATGGGAATGGAACAGTGGGTTAACTGCCTTGTTCAGGGGCAAAATGGCAGATTTTTTTACCTTGTCAGCTCAGGGATTTGATCTTGCAACCTTTCGATGACTAGTCCAACGCTCTAACCACTAGGCTACCTGCCACCTGACTACTTGTGGAGTCCATGCCCTGACGAATTGAGGCTGTTCTGAGGGCAAAAGGGGGTGCAACTCAATATTAGGAAAGTGTTCTGTGAGCTCTGAAAGTATTGGCAGAGTGACACATTTTGTTGTTGTTTAGGCTCTGTACTACAGCACTTTGGATTTGAAGTGATACAATGACTATGAGGTTAATTTGAGGGTATTTTCATCAAAAGAAATTACAACACTTTTTGTACATAGTCCCCCCATTTTAGGGGACCAAATTAGCTCAACATTAATGTAGAAGTGTTTAGAAACATATTTTATTCTTATTTACAATAAAAGTGACTCCAAAATGACACAATACATTATTTATCATTGTCGCACCCTTATCTATTTCACCTGTCTTGTGCTTGTCTCCACCCCCCAACAGGTGTCTCCCATTTTTCCCCATTATCTCCTGTGTATTTATACCTGCATTTTCTGTTTGTCTGTTGCCAGTTCGTCTTGTTTTGTCAGGTCTTACCAGCATGTTTTCCGATTATCCTGTTCTTAAGTTTTTGTTTTCTAGTCTTCCCAGTTCTGACCTTTCTGCCTGTCCTGAACCCGAGTCTCTGTTTGACACGCTCCTTCATGGATTATCGGACGTGGTTAAAGACGAGCTCGCAGCCCGGTAGCTTCCTATGGACCTCGACTCTCTCATAGCTTTGAACATATGGATCGATGGGCGGCTGCGAGAACATAGGAGGTCTGTTCCCGGTCACACTCGCTCGTCTACGGCTCCTACCTTGCCTCAGAGGAATCCCGGAATGCGATGTCACCTGAGTTCCCTCGGGAATCACAGAGGGCTGTCGACTCACCTTCTCCGGAGCCCATGCAACTGGGCAGGGCTAGATTGTCTCCTGCTGAACGCTTACGCAGACTGAGCACCAAGAGCTGTCTGTATTGTGGAACTACAGGACATGTCATATCTACCTGTCCATTAAAAGATCAGACTCATCAGTAGGTACGAGTACGCTGGTGAGACGTACAGCGAGTTTCCAATCCTCCATTACTCGTACCCCTCTCCATGCCATCCTGTTGTGGGGTGATCAGTCCACAAATCTCTCCAGGTGCTCATTGACTCTGGGGCCGACGAGAGCATTATGGACGCTACCCTGGTGTCAGAGCTGGGAATCTCCACACAACCTCTCTCCATTCCCATGGACGTCAGAGCTCTGGATGGGCGCTCTATAGGCAGAGTCACTCACAATATGGTTCCTATTAACCTGCGAGTGTCAAGTAATCACAGTGAGTCGATGCAGTTCCTGCTCATTAAATCTCTGTGGTTTTGGGGTTTTCGTGGCTTCAGAGGCACTCCCCCCTGATCGACTGGGCTACTGGTTCTATCCTGGGTTGGAGCCCGTTCTGCTTCGTGCATTGTCTGAAGTCAGCGCAACCTGCCCCGGGATGTCTTCTTGTGGGCTTGGGAGAAGCTTTGGCCCTCTCCACCATTCCCACCGAGTGCCAGGACCTCTGGGAGGTTTTCAACAAGGCCCGTGCTACTTCTCTCCCTCCGCATCGACCCTACGACTGTGCTATCAACTTTCTCCCAGGAACTACACCGCCTCGGGGGCGGCTTTATTCCCTGATGGGTCCGGAGACCAAGACTATGGAAAGGTACATTGAGAACTTTCTTGCCACCGGCACTGGGTTCTTCTTTGTGGAGAAGAAGGACAAAACTCTGCACCTGTGTATTGACTATCCGGGCCTGAATGACATCACGGTTACCCTCTAACACTTTTGAGCCTCTCCAGGGGGCGAAGATCTTCTCGAAGTTGGACCTTCGGAACGCCTACCATCTTGTTCAGATACGGGAAGGAGACGAATGGAAGACAGCCTTTAACATGGCTAACGGGCACTATGAGTACAATTTTATGCCATTCGGACTGACCAATGCACCCGCAATGTTCAACGATGTGCTCGGTGACATGTTGAACTGGTTCGTGTTTGTCTACCTTGACAACATCCTTGTTTTTTCCCGTTCAGCTCAAGAGCACGTCCTCTACGTCCAACAGGTCCTTTAGCTTCTCCTGGAGAACCATCTTTTTGTTAAAGTGGAGAAATGTGAGTTCCATCGCTACACCATCTCTTTCCGAGGATACGTCATCGCTGCAGGAAATATTCAGATGGATTCTGACAAGGTGAGAGCGGTGGTGGATTGGCCTCAACCCACATCCAGAGTGCAGCTGCAATGTTTCCTGGGGTCTGCTAATTTCTACCGCCGTTTCATCCGGGGTTACAGCACCCTGGCTTCCCGCCTCTTAGCACTCACCTCTCCCAAGGTTCCGTTCACGTGGTCTCCAGCAGCTGACCGGGCGTTCTCGGACCTCAAGCGTCGATTCACTCCAGCTCCCATCTTTTTTTATTTTTTTCCATGGTATCCAATTGGTAGTTACAGTCTTGTCTCATCGCTGCAACTCCTGTATTGACTCGGGAGAGGCGAAGGTCGAGAGCCATGCATCCTCCAAAACACGACACAACCAAGCCACGCTGCTTCTTGACACAATGCCCGCTTAACCCAGACACACCAATGTTTCGGAGGAAACACCGTACACCTGGTGACCGTGTCAGCGTGCATTGCGCCCAGGCCCGCTACAGGAGTGGCAAAAGCGTGATGGGACAAGGACATCCCTGCCAGTTAAACCCTCTCCTAACCTGGATGACGCTGGGCCAATTGTGCGCCACCCCATGGGTCTCCCGGTTGCGACCGGCTGTGACAGAGCCTTACCTCGAACCAGGATTTCTAGTGACACAGCTAGCAACTGCGATGCAGCGCCTTAGACCACTGCGCCACTCAGGAGGCCTAGCTCTCGTCTTAATCCATCTGGACCCGTCCTGTCAGATCGTGGTGGACGTTGACACCTCGGATGTCGGAGTGGGGGCCGTCCTGTCCCAGCGTTCTGTCCATCGTCTTAACCCTGCTGAGAGGAACTATGACGTGGGAAATTGAGAAATTCTCCCGGTCAAGATGGAGTTGGAGGAGTGAAGGCACTGGTTAGAGGGGGAGGAACATCCATTCTTAGTGTGGACTGACCATAAGAACCTGGAATATCTCCATACCGCTAAGCGCCTCAACTCAAGGCAGGCTCGATGGGCCCTGTTATTCACTCGGTTCAATTTTACTATCTCCTACCGCCCTGGGTTCAAGAATGCCTGACGCATACTCACGCCTGTATAGCCCCGTTGCTACACGTCTGACCCCGAGACCATCCTCCCTATCTCCTGTCTAGCGGCTACAGTCATCTGGGGTATAGAGAGCCTGGTGCATAGAATAAGACTCCGCAAAAAGCTCTGACTGTCCTCCTTCAACCACTCCCTGTTCCTCACCGTCCTGGTCTCAAATATCCCTGGACTCTGTCACTGGTCTCCCTCCGACAAATGGCAACACTGCTATCCTTACTGTGGTGGATAGATTTTCCAAGGCCACCTATTTCATTCCCCTTCTCAAGTCACCCTCTGCCAAGGAGACGAATCAGCTCATGGTGCAGCACGTCATCCGGATCCATGGACTTCCGGTCTACATGGTCTCCAATCGCGGTCCTCAGTTCTCGTCGCGGTTCTGGAAGGCGTTCTGCACCCTCATTGGGTTGTCCTATGGATTTCATCCCCAGTCTAACGGCCAGTCGGAGCGAGACAATCAGGACCTGGAGACAGCTCTTCGTTGCCTCGTCTCCGCCAACCCCACCACCTGGAGCCAGCAACTCGTGTGGGTGGAATACGCCCGCAACGCGCTTCCCTGCTCGGCCACTGGTCTCTCACCCTTCGAGTGTTCCTTGGGTTATCAGCCCCCACTCTTCCCTGAACAAGAGGAAGAAGTCAGCATTCCCTCTGCCCAGTTGTTTGTCCTCCGCTTTCACCGTAGCCTGGTCTGCTCTTCTCAAGACTGCCACCGTACCCCTGCTCCCCGCTATCGTCTCGGACAGAGGGTATGGCTTTCCACTCAGGATCTGCCCCTCCGGGTGGAATCCCTAAAACTTTCCCCCCGCTTTGTTGACACTTTCCCTCTCTAAAATCCTTAGCCCCACTGCTGTTTGTCTTCACCCTCCGTATACATTCCACTTTTTATGTGTCTAGGATTAAACCTCTGTCTCACAGCCATTTGTCTCTTGTTCCCATTATCCCCTGTGTATTTAAACCTGCATTTTCTGTTTGTCTTTTGCCAGTTCAACTTGTTTTGTCAGGTCTTACCAGCATGTTTCCCATTTCCACTGTTCTCCAGTTTTAGTTTTCTAATCTTCCCGGTTCTGACCTTTCTGCCTGTCTTGACCCTGAGCCTGCCTGTCATCCTGTGCCTGCCTGCCATCCTGTACCTGCCTGACTGATTTACAAACCTCTGCCTGCCCTCAACCTGCCTTTTGCCTGCCCCTTTGTCATATTAAATATTCTGGGAATCAAACTATCCTCCTCCTGTGTCTGCATCTGGGTCATATCCTGAGTCGTGATAACCATTCATTTCTATTGGGCACAAAATAATCTGAAACACACCCAAAACAAACAGCAAATGCATCCAACAAATTTGTAGCGTTGCAAGCTTAATATAGTCATTGCGTGCTAGGAATATGGGACAAAATACTTTTACTACTTTAATAAACATATGTGAATTTGTCCTTATTCTTTTGGTCCCCTAAAATGGGGGGATATTCAAAAAGTGCTGTAATTTCTAAAAGGTTCACCCGATATAGATGAAAATGCCCTCAAATGAAAGCCGACAGTCTGCACTTTTACCTCCACAGTATCATTTAAACTTAAAGTGCTGGAGTACAGAGGCAAAACAATAAATGTGTTACTGTCCCAATACTTTTGGAGCTCACTGTAACTACATTGTTTTGGAATAGTTGTATAAAACATGATGGAAACTCTTTAATAACATATTGAAACTATCTAAGGGTATGCCAGAGCCACTCTGAACCCTTCTGCCTTGTCTGGCGATTTGTCCCCTGATATCTAGTGAAGCCTTAGCCTGCAATTGTCAGAGGAAGGACAGCAGCCGTCTCTGTATGCTTTGTTGCTGGTTATCTTAGCTGAGTTCCTCCCCTCTGTGTGAAAATCCTCAGCTAAATCAACATGGCTGGCTCACTCTTTATCCAGTAGCGGATTTCTTCTCCACACCAGCCGCCAGCGGCACTCACACGGATGAGGGGAGATCTGCTAAAGCATCTCCTCTGCAGTGCAGCGCTCTCCACTGGGATTAGCCAGGCTGCATTCCCACCGTCAGCACCACTGAGTTCTCAGTCCACACACTGAACACAGGGGTTAGGGGGTCTACACACACACACGCACACACACACACACACACACATACACACACACACACACACACGCAAACACACACGCACACACAGATAGGGGATCTGCTACCCTATCCACTCCTATTTATTGATTATAGTCTCCTTTTTCCTTTTATCTAGAAACAGAGCATTATTGTTTTAATTTGTATGACTGATAAGGGTAGTGCAATGTAAGGGGTCAGGGCGTTGTATGACTCCCTGATCACTGTAACTCATTATCAAGCGCATCTAGCTACAGTCATGAGCACATCAGATAGAGAGAACCCTTCATGTAGCCTTAAAGGGAAATTCTGTCACTTTTCAACCTCATATTTATTACCTCCAGCATCATACCAGTGTCTACATATGTGGAAATTGCGCGTGTCTGTGGTCTGTGGTTTAAAAGATAGGAAGAAAGGTCCAAATAAAATGTTTCTCTGTTACATCACACGGTAGGATTAAATGTAAGAAAAACTGGGATTTTCAAAACCTGCAAGGAGGGTATTTTCTTGCTCCCCATGTCAGCTCGAATTTCATAGTGTTAGGAAATCACTGTTTTTAAAATGTCTTAACTTTTGATGATGTCATCGTGTAGAACTTTTGAACTTTATATTTTTTTCTACAAAACATAGAAATGCGCCGTTTTCACACATCATGACACTGTTATTGTGCTGGAGATAATGAAAATGAGGTTGAAAAGTGGTGGAGTTGCCGTTTAACTAGTGGCTGAAGAACAACTTTGCCTTCGATTATCATCCCTTCATTTCAGACAATTTAGAAAGGTAGTGGTAAATTTAAGCAATAAGGCCCAAGGGTGTGTGGTTTATGGCCAATATACGGCCAATATATGGCCAATATATGGGCAAAATACAATAGCTAAGGACTGTTCTTAGGCACGACGTAACGCAGAGTGCTAGGACACAGCCCTTAGCCGTGGTGTATTGGCCATATATCACAAACCCCTGAGGTGCCTTATTGCTATTATAAACTGGTTACCAACGTAATTAGTAAAAAATAAATGTTTTGTCATACCCATGGTATATGGTCTGATATACCACGGTTTTCAGCCAATCAGCATTCAGAGCTCGAACCACCCAGTTTATAAAAAGTAATACTACACAGAGGAAAACTTTGGATTGGATTCCTTTTTATGTTCATGTTTATGTGTTACATACAGCTACTTAAAGTCCACTTAGACATGGGAATGTGCAGTATGTCCTCATTTTAGTTATAAACTAGAATAAATATATGGTTTGATTAGATCATGAAAGTATCACTGCCGTTTCACTCACCCCTTTTTGAAGAGGATGGAAATCCCTTCCTCTTCACGCATGCCAAAGCATTAAGGGTTCAATTGTATGGGCAGGGGTCAGTGCACACCTTTCCAGAGTATAGAAAAAGCCTGTGAGCAATGATTCTTTACATTCCACTGAGTGCAGCATTTCAGGGTAACAACTAGAATTTCTCCCCCAACACAAGACAACTGCCTTTGGAGAGATGCAGTGATGCAGTATATGCTGCAGAGGTCCGACAGAAAGTAAAACCACTGTCATGTTGTGAATTACTGCCAATCAGTGATTGTAAATATTTGTTGACATGCCTATTTAAAAGTGTATAGTCTTCAATGAATAATGCATCACACATATTATATGTAATTCATCTTCTAAATGCCTTTTAAGTTACCTGTGGACATTACCTGTGGACATTTTAAGTTACCTGGGATAGTCCCCAGAGGTAACTATCTGCTCCACTGCCTTATCCAGAGGACTATTATGACCTCTCCACAACCAATAGCCTTTTCCCCTGAGCTGTGCTCTGCTGTCTGGTAACAGCCAGCCAGCTAGCCTGGCCTCCAGAGAAAAAGCCCCAGGGAAAGGGCCTGAAACAACCAACACACAGACCTCACTATAGACCCCTCTGACTCCCAGTTCACTTTCTCTAATTGTTGAATAAATTGAGAGATGATTGTCTTTAGATAGGGAGGATTTTCAGTCCACTCTTTTGTCTGCAAATGAAGAGGCGCTCATTCAAGTGGAGGCTTGATCAGGCTTTCCTGGGGAGCCCAGGTAATTCTCTCTAATGATGCCCTAAGAGAGAGAGAAAGATTTGAAGAAGAATGCAGCTGAGAGAGAGAGAGAGCATTTTTTAGGTTAAAGTAATCTAAATTATCTGCCAATGATCTAAGATAACTTGTCTTGGTAAGACGTCTTATTAACACTCATACTACCAACATATTTTACATACATGGACTACCAGCTGGAGTAATATTGGAAAAAGCAACAATCACACCAAAATATAAACTTAATTCTTCTCAAAACTTTGTTAGACATGTAAATAATGTTATCTAATATAAAATAAAATACCAAAAGAGACTGTTATTTTAGCAAAATTACAGTTCATTTGCATATTCTGTAAAGTGAAAATATAAATGTTTTCCTTAGATAATGTGCAACTTTTTTCCAAAGGACAATCCACATTAGCACTAAAAACCTGATTTACCATCATTTGATTGTAGTATCATTTAGTTTTTAGAATTTTGAACTAAATATAAATTTTGCCATTTATGTGGGAAAACCGGCATTTAAAGGGGTGGTACACCAAAATTTGAAATATACTTAATTTTATTGACAAAAGATTATTCATCCATTGATCCTGAGAGACAATGACCAAAAATATGGCCTAGTTTTCTTTATTTACTTAACCCACATCCAGCATTAGCATCACTGCTACTGAAACAAGGGGAGTGGTAGGGCCTATGCTTCAAAAAGCATGCCCAAATCCTCAATCTCACTTCAAACCAAATGTTATATCAACCTAAATACCATAACAAGTTGCACATATAGAATATTGGAGGATATTATAGGAATTCTGGTATTAATTGAACAATTCCCGTAGAATAACTATTTTAGGGAGAATATACACCAATAGAGAAGTACGTAGCAGAGGGTCGCTGGTATCCGCATTACAGTTCTACCAAGTATTCATACGACTGACAGACTTGTATGAGCATTTTTGACTGCAACTAAGCGTATACAATACGTAATGTAATTAAGATTTTGTACAGTTATAACCATAGGTGAGTACATAAGGTGCTCCATATCTGCAGGCAATCTGTCTATCTGGTCAAAATCACTGATACAGCTCCCCATCCACCCTCTGAGGATATGTATAAATTACTATTATGTCTCCAGATTAACCTGGATTCAAATAAAGGATTTTTTATATTTGCTGTAGAATAACTACTTTTTGGAGAATACACACCAGTACAGCTATGTGTAGATTCAGAGTGTATCTGAGGTCTGTATTGCAGTAGTATTTATACCATTGGCAGACTTTGAAATGGAAAAAAATAAGGTAATTTGGGTTTTGTACACAGACATACAATACGTTGTATAGAAAAGTATAATCTTGGGCGAGTACATGCAGATAATCTGTGTATCTGATACAAGTCCCCCTCCACCCTCTGGAGGTATTGATAACTTGTTATTATTTCTCCAGAGAAACCTAGATTCAAGTAAAGGTTCTATCTATCAAATTACTATAGTCGGAATTAGGTGTTTTTGACCCCAAATGACTTTATTGATACAGAAACACTAAACAATTATTTAGATTTATTAAGAACAAGTTGATTGACAAAGTCATGGAAAATTGGAAGAATTGAATAAACCGCCTTTGGGCTAGGATTTCTTTTTAAATGACAAAATGAGCCCAGTTGGTAGTATGAGGGCTAAGATCAAATATCTTGAAATAAGATAATTTATCTTACCCCACTTGTATCAAGCATTTTTTTCTTAAAATAAGTAAGAATTTACCTTAGTAAGACGTCAAGTCAATGTATTCTAATGGTAAGAGATATACTAGGTAAGATCAAAAAAAATTGCAGTGTGGCTGGGGTATGGTTCTGGAGGCCGTGGGGATTGTCCAAGTGGTTAAACAATTGAAACATCTACAGTACGTCTATAGCAGAAAATAATCAAAAGTCAAACAATACTGGCCTAAAGTTGCTGCTGGCACTTTGATGGTGTCTTGGAGACAGCAATATACGTTCACATTTCACCATATGCTGATGGTGAAATGCTGATTCCCAAATTTACGGCATAATGAAGGAAACATATTAAAGATGCTGAGCAAGCAAAAGTAAGGGTATAGCATCGTGTCATGTCAACAATTTTTTAGGAAAGAACACAATTGCTTTAAAGGACTAGGTCAATTGTAACACTAGATAAAATATAGTAAATATTCTGTCTTTATGATTTTCCCAGTATATCCCCCTCAATTGTTTAACCTACATAGCCTCATACTCAGCTGTGCAGCATGCACTTCAGTGATTTCAAGTATCTTCCAGTAGAGGGCATCATGGATGGTTTCTATTTATAGCAATTGACTATTATTTCAAAAGGGAATTAGAGGCTTCTTAAGGATGTCTTGGCCTGTTTTCTTGAGAAAGGGCCCATTTTCCCCTTCCCTGCTCTAACAAGAGTCTGAGGCAATCATTCATCAATTTGGAATGTTTGCCAAATCAACGTACAAGCAATCAACAACATGCAAATAAGTGTATTGTACTATATATACAGAATGTAGCTACAATATATAATGTAAGTGTTTGGTTTGCTAGTTAGCTTAAAGCCAGTGTGGAAATGTTACCGTGTAAAAGCTTGTATGAGTCTGTGAGGACCTTTGGTGTGGTATTGTTCAATCTAACTATTTTGCCATGACTCTGACATTGTGTCTCACAGGCTTTTTACTTATTTCTTTGTGTGGCTCATAAGGCACTCATGGGCCGTTTATCGTTTATGGGCCTTTGAATCAGGCATCTAACTTTCATTGATTGACAGAATAATGACACATATGCACATATGCATCTAACATATCACACTGCTCTTTAAGACCTTTTCCTAAACCATTTTTGGCAGCACTGATATGCACTCAGTTGCTATGGACACAGATCATGTGTTTTCTTTCTCTTTTTTTCATAAAAAAAAAACAGTGGCCATGACAACAAAGTGTCTGTTAAAGAAAACCTACAATGATATGCATTTTAAGAGGCCACGAGAAGATGAGGAAAAAACCCTTATCAATTATGACAGTTTGATTCAATAGTGCTTTTATCCATTTTCCATCATGTGGCCTATATACTGTTCGCTCCCATTCTAAGAAGTAGAATGCATGGCATTGATGAAAACAATCAATATGTGTAGTTACTGATAAAATATCTTAATTTGAACCAGTTTGCTACAGCAGGAAAATAATCCTGCAGCAACAGGAAATGTTCATTATTATGTGTATTATAATTAATGGACATTTTTGCAGGGGTTGCTTTTTTTAAGTGTAAATTGTGTAAAGTGTAAATTGTGTAAATTACACTATAAGTTTTACATTTCCTGCATTGCAGGACAGTTCTCCCGCAAAAGGGTGATCAAATTAAGATCCTACATCTGTATAATGGCCCAATCAAAGAAAAGTGACATGGAAATAATGGCGCTCATTACCACTCTTTACTATAACTGTACTGTGTCTGTCAATTCCATGCAAATAATTTCTATTAGGATTACATTAATTAATTATCGATTCCATTTTGCCAGTGAATTATACTGTATTACCCACAATGCAACATTAGTGCCCCTGCATGTATGGTGTGTAACACGTGCACTGTGTTTAATTGCTTAAGAGAGTGAGTAGAATGTGGTTTGGGTGTGAAGGTAAAATAAAGAGGCTTTAATGATGTATGGAGTACATTTCAGTAGCTATTATCCTCCATTCAGTGACAAAGTAAACACTATTTGGCACATTGGATGAATACAGTGAAGAATGCTCTGTTTATTACTATCAATTAGTTCTTCTCTCATTGCATATGTGTCATTATTTTGTCAATCAATGAAAGTTAGATGTCTGATTCAAAGGCCCATAAATGTATCACCAACACTGTATTCCAGACCCCAAATTACCCAAATATCAAGAAAAGGGGAGTACGTGCCCCATGGCCCCACGTGTATTAGATGAAAAGGAGAATGTTACAGGCACACAGACAGAGCGGACAGAGAGTGCCAGCATACAGTAGTTCCTTATATTCTTGGTCACAAACCATCAACCTCAAATTACTCATAATGACAACAAACCTTGGGGGGGGTCTACTGATAACTGTGTTTGGATGGAGGGGAGAGGAGGGGGGCCACTGATCCTTGGGGCTCTCCCAGGTTAATATCATAGTTACCACATATACACAGTGTGTCTCTTTGACCCCTTCTGGACAAGGTGGCGCTGATATACTAGAGGTTATAATGAGTCACAATTGCTGCCAGCAGTTATAAGTGGTGTCCATTGAATTCACAGTGAAGTAGTCTGTAGAGCATCACGGGGGATCGTCTCTCCATAATGTGTAGGACATGTACCTCCTACACCAGTCATGTTACTGAATGGACACATTAGCATGATGATGACGTGCACAGTTGAGTAGTGACATTGACACCAGAGGAGGCTGGTGGGAGGAGCTATAGGAAGATGGGATCATTGTAATGGCTGGAATGGAAGAAATGGAATGTATCAAACACATGATACATATGGAAACCACGTTTGACTCCGTTCCATTTACTCCATTTCAGCCATTACAATAAGCCCGCCCTCCTATAGCTCCACCAACCAGCATCCTCTGATTGACACGTGTGATTCTAAACATTACATAATTTCACAACTGGAAAAATTTAGATTTTTTTTCATTTAAGTGTTTTTCCTGTGACTGTGAATATGAATTTCAACCATCTTTACTTTTGGAAAGCTTTGTCCCTCTTCTGTATCCACTAGATGGCAACCTGATGTAAACCATGGCTGAGACTTCTAACTGTGTGGTCATCAGGCTCATTATTAACGCATATGATGAGGCTGCACTTCCTATAAAATGCAGCTGACTTGGCCCGCAACATGACAGACTGCCACAAATGGTGGTTTCCTGGAGGGGTTTGCCTACACCATGTGATCTGAGACCCTTTGCTGGAGCTAAGACCACATCAGGCTCTGATTAAATGGATTTTAAAACATCGTACTGTATGTGGACTTCATAAAAATTATTTGCAGGACATGTTTGCATGTCTTACTATAGCTTTCATTTAGTATTCTTTTGTTGGCTGCTTTGCTATTCTCTATACTCAGTTCAAAAAAAAGGTTTGCTCAATCACCTTGGATTGCAGGTGCTTGGAGAAGATTCACAGCAACCTATAGCCCAAGAAATCATTCTACAAAGGCTTACTCGTATTTGTTCAGTTATGAACAGCTTGCCTTCTCAAAGCCTTACATTATCTACTTTCCTAGTGGTATTGTTACTCTAACACAAGGACAGGAAAGCTGGAAAAAAGGCACTGCATTTCCAAGTAACTCTGCAGTAAAAAGGAGAGAAAGAGGGTGTTAAAGATCACAACCTCAAATATCAGCTCTGCACAATGTTGCCAAGTCTTGTTGCTATGGAGATTGCATCCTACTGCAGGTGTGAGTAATGACAGAGGAAGTCAACTGTGCTTCCCCACTCTGTTTGTCTCTCTTATCACTCTCTTAACTCTCTCTCTGTTATCCAAAAAACAAGTCTTAAATCAAAAGCTGCAAAAGACAGGAAATTCAAATGAGCACCACAAGCCCTAACTTCACCTATTCACTAAAAATATTTTCCAGCACACAGGTTTGTGTTTCTCTTACCCAAGCAGCCCAAGAAAAAGACTGTCCTAGTGAAGAGCCATGCAGCTGAGCTAAGCTGACGGCACCGCTGTTGTGGGATGAAGATGCAGGAGGTTTGAGCATTATCATAGTGTGACATGATGATGGTCATGTACATTTCTAACTATTCACTACACATGTTATTTTACATACAAGTGTGGCAATCGTGTCTGAGATGAAGATGAAGAGGAGGCTGCTTCCAGATGTCTACCATCCTCAACCTCTAAGCTCAACAAGCTGATTCCGCCTAACCAGTGGACAGAGCCAGCTTCTCCAAAGGCTACAATAACAGACTCCTGGACTGTGCAAATGTAACACAGACTGAAATGAATAGATGCAAGCTCCCAAATACCGGCCAGATAAGTCCAGTGAACCGGGATGGCTTTTCTTTGCGTCAATGCTATTTGAAGATACCCTAGCTGAAAAGCCAAAGATCTGACCCGGCAATGACTGTAGCCATGAACTGCATTCATCAAATTAACTAACACTGAACCCTCTATTTACTGTAAATGTTTTTGAAATGTGAAAACCAGGTTGAAACCTGCAGTAAGGGATGTAAATACTATGTTTATTTACATGATGAAAAGAAATGTAGCCAGGGATCATATTGGAAATGGGATTGATGGGCCTTTCTCTCTCTCTCTCTCTCTCTCTGAATTAGATGTATGCAAAACAATTGCATAGCTAACATTCCAACCACTGTCTGCAATCTTCTCTGGTACATGGCGGCATGTCTGTCTAATTTTGGCCTGCAGTGAGTCACTTTGCATTAAGGAATATTGGCTTCAACCACTTGTGTCACTCATTCTGGAAGCATGCAGAGTCCCAGAGGTTGCTATTCATTTTCCATCCTCTATTTTCTTCAGATGCTTTTGCAGGAAAAGCATCCCCTTTAGAAAGCGTTGGTTCTGACTGCACCCTAACACCAGTGGAGGCTGCTGAGGGGAGGACGGCTAATAATAATGTCTGGAACGGCACAAATGGAATGGCATTAAACACATGGAAACCATGTGTTTGATGTATTTGATAATATTCCACTCCAGCCATAGCTCCTGAGTGGCACAGTGGTCTAAGACACTGCATCTCAATGCAAGAGGCATCACTGCAGTACCTGATTCAAATCCAGGCTGCATCTCATCTGACCATGATTGGGAGTCCCTGGGTTTGGCTGGGGTAGGCTGTCATTGTAAATAAGAATTTGTTCTTAACTGACTTGCCTAGTTTAAAAAATTAACATTTTTCAGAGTTGTATGCTCATATTTACAAATGTACAAGATGTTATGAATGCAGCATTTATATGGGAAGAGGGTGTGTCAGGAAGGGGGGAGCCATTTTTGAATGCATGCAGAGAAATGTTTGGGACTAGGAAACTGTTGATAGTTTTATGCTGTGTTAATAACCAAGTGGGAAAGTAGTAATTACCAGTTGTGTACATTACATTTTTTATTGAACCTTTATTTAACTAAGCAAGTGAGTTAAGAGCAAATTCTTATTTACAATGACAGCCTACACCGGCCCAACTCAGATGAAGCTGGGCCAATTGTGCCTCGCCCTATGGGACTCCCAATCACGGCCGGTTGTGATACAGTCTGGATTCGAACCAGGTTGTGTGTAGGGACGCCTCTAGCACTGAGATGGAATGTCTTAGACCACCCCACCACTTGGATGCCCCAAATACCAGTTGGATGCATTCACGTGCTTTGAACTTGTTGAGAAACACGGATTGGGTAATGCCAACATATAAGGGCACAAGGCGAGACACAAATGCAGTCACAGGAGGCAGATGGTTGAGCTCCGATATTTATCATACCAAAAGGAGTAGGCAAAAGGCAGGTCGGGGACAGGCGAGAGTTCATAAACCAGGTCAGAGTCCAAACAGAACCAGGCGATAGGCAGGCGAGAGGTCAGGACAGGCAGAGTGGTCAGGCGGGCGGATACGGCGTCAGGACAGGCAAGGGTCAAAACCAGGAGGGCTAGGAAAAAACAGAGACTGGAAAAATAGGAGCTAGGAGAACCGCTGGTTGACTTGGCAAAACAAGACAAACTGGCACAGAAAGACAGGAAACAGGGATAAATACACCGGGGACTAATGGGGAAAACAGGAGACACCTGGAGGTGGGTAGAGACAATCACAAAGACAGGTGAAAAAGATCAGGGTGTGACACAACAAGCTGTGCCAACCATAAACTAAAAGTACAGCTATCATGCTTGTAAACAAACTATAGTTTTGAAAAACAATTGTCGTGGAAATTCTTACACAGGGACACTCGAAGTTAATCTTAAATTAATCGTTCTTTATTTGTCAGCGTGCTGGAGAGGTTTCAACCAACTCAATGCACCATAGTACACCTGTCAATCAGGAGCTCTACCTGGGCAGACCCAGCAGTTGTCTTATATACGGCTCTACACAGACAAGTTATATTTGCATGATTTAGCATAATTCATTAATCATTACCATTTTGTTTCATTGATGTGACCGACCAATACTGTTTCATAACATGTGACAGACCAACACCTCACGAGGCTTCTTCTCTCTAAGCTGAGACCTTGAAACTGAGATATCTTTCGTTCGTTCTCAAAACAAGGACTGGGCGTACTGCCAAATTACAGCTACTGATAGTGAGGATTTGTACAGTCAACCATATTACATGAACACATAATTTATTTATTGGTTTATAGAACAGCACATGAATAGAACACAGAAATGTGTTATAAGAAAAGCACAAACATTAACATTTAATTATAGCATTTTAATATATTGCTTTTTATAAATAATGTTTTTTTGTTGTATTTAACGGTCGAAAATTGTGTTATTGTGGTAATTTCCTTAGTAGGTGACATCAGAGGTCAGCATTTGGGAGAAGTTGGAGCTCAGGGATGATAGATGAGCGTCCCACTAGTAATCACCAGTTGGATGGGCATTCAAATTGATTTTTTCCCAGTTTGGAAGGCTATTTCTAAGACTTACTTATATATTTTAAGGGTTTTGCTCTGTGGACTATTTTCCTTTGGAATATTATACTGGACTGTGCAACTGAACCTTTAAGATCAATCCTATTTTGGAACTGAACTGAATTGAACATTTACTTTCATTGAAGAACAAATATATAGTTGCTAAACTAAAACAGAGACCTGATTTTGCATTTCTTATTTGTGTTTCAGAGACTGAGCCTATACATTTGAGCAGATTTTGGTGAATGTTGGTTTAATTCTGTATACCATCTGATTTATTTGTGAATGAACATTATTTACATGCCATTTGTGCCCTCCGTTGTATTTCTATTAGCGGCGTTGGTTTAGTGCTAACCGATCGTTATACTCTGCAAATTGTTTGGAATTGTTCTTTGCACTTAGTTTCACATCTACAGGTGTGTCTACCTCTACTAATCTTTGCATGGTCAGAATCACTGCCGACTGGGCACAAACTGGTAGAATTAGCATTGTTTCAACCTAATTGGTCAAAGTTTCGTGAAAAATACATTAGATATGGAAAAAAAGTCATCAATGTAAACTGTTTTTCAGAGGGGTGAAATTTCAACCACAGTATTATGTCATCATGGTAACCAAATTTCAACAGACAAACCAACAGACAAATTTGTACCTTTAAAACAACATCAGATCTTCAACGTTATATACAATATCAGAAAACAGGCTGGGCAGCACCTCATAATGGAGAATAAATCTATCCACTACAGTGCCCCTTTGGTCTCCCATCCAGGGTTTAAACCAAGCCCAGCCCTGCTGAGCTATGATATTGGTTACTCCCATGTCCTCTGTGGACATGGGAAAAACTTCCAGAAGGGCAACCATCTCTGCAGCACTCCACCAATCAGGCCTTTATGGTAGAGTGGCCAGACGGAAGCCACTCCTCAGTAAAAGGCATATGACAGCATGCTTTTTCAGCGGCAGGGACTGGGAGACTAGTCAGGATCGAGAGAAAGATGAACGGAGCAAAGTATAGAGAGATCCTTGATGAAAACCTGCTCCAGAGTGTTCAGGACCGGAGACTGGGGTGAAGGTTCACCTTCCAACAGGACAACAACCATAAGCACACAGCAAAGACAACGCAGGAGTGGCTTCGGGACAAGTCTCTGAATGTCCTTGAGTGGCTCAACCAGAGCCCAGACTTGAACTCGATCTAACATCTCTGGAGAGACCTGAAAATAGCTGTACAGCGATGCTCCCCATCCAACCTGACAGAGCTTGAGAGGGTCTGCAGAGAAGAATGGGAGAAACTCCCCAAATACAGGTGTGCCAAGCTTGTAGTATCATACCGAAGAAGACTCAATGCTGCAATCGCTGCCTAAGGTGCTTCAACAAAGTATTAAGTAAAGGATCTGAATACTTATGTAAATGTTTTTTTTAGATATATATACAGTTGAAGTCGGAAGTTTACATACACGTAAGCCAAATACATTTAAACTCAGTTTTTCACAATTCCTGACATTTAATCCAAGTAAAAACTCCCTGTCATAGGTCAGTTAGGATCACCACTTTATTTTAAGAATGTGAAATGTCAGTATAATAGTAGAGAGAATGATTTATTTCAGCTTTTATTTCTTTCATCACATTCCCAGTGGGTCAGAAGTTTACATACACTCAATTCGTATTTGGTAGCATTGCCTTTAAATTGTTTAACCTGGGTCAAATGTTTCGGGTAGCCTTCCACAAGCTTCCCACAATATGTTGGGTGAATTTTGGCGCCTTCCTCCTCACAGAGCTGGTGTAACTGAGTCAGGTTTGTAGGCTTCTTGCTCACACACGCTTTTTCAGTTCTGGCCACAGATTTTCTATAGGATTGAGGTCAGGGCTTTGTGATGGCCACCGCAATACCTTGACTTTGTTGTCCTTAAGCCATTTTGCCACAACTTTGGAAGTATGCTTGGGGTCATTGTCCATTTGGAAGACCCATTTGCGACCAAGCTTTAACTTCCTGACTGATGTCTTGAGATGTTGCTTCAATATATCCACATAATTTTTCTCCCTCATGATGCCATCTATTTTGTGAAGTGCACTAGGCCCTCCTGCAGCAAAACACCCCCACAACATGATGCTGCCACCCCCGTGCTTCACGGTTGGGATGGTGTTTTTCAGCTTGCAAGCCTCCCCCTTTTTCCTCCAAACATAACGATGGTCATTATGGCCAAACAGTTCTATTTTTGTTTCATCAGACCAGAGGACATTTCTCCAAAAAGTACGATCTTTGTCCCCATGTGCAGTTGCAAACCATAGTCTGGCTTTTTTATGGACGTTTTGGAGCAGTGGCTTCTTCCTTGCTGAGTGGCCTTTCAGGTTATGTCGATATATGACTTGTTTTACTGTGGATATAAATACTTTTCAACCTGTTTCCTCCAGCATCTTCACAAGGTCCTTTGCTGTTGTTCTGGGATTGATTTGCACTGTTCGCACCAAAGTACGTTCATCTCTAGGAGACAGAACGTGTCTCCTTCTTGAGCGGTATGACGGCTGCATGGTCCCATGGTGTTTATACTTGCGTACTATTGTTTGTACAGATGAACGTGGTACTTTCAGGTGTTTGGAAATTGCTCCCAAGGATGAACCAGACTTGTGGATGTAACGATCGTCGTATCGAGGAGAAGGAGAAGACTAAGGTGCAGCGTGGTAAGTACTCATAATTACTTTTAATGAATACTAACAAAACAATAAACGAACAGTTCTGCCAGGTGAACATACACTAAACGGAAAACAACCACCCACAACACACAATGGAAAATAGGCTACCTAAGTATAGCTCCCAATCAGAAACAACGATAGACAGCTGCCTCTGATTGGGAACCACACCAGGCCAAACACAGAAATAGACAACCTAGACATACAACATAGAATGCCCACCCACATCACACCCTGACCAAACAAAACATAGAAACATACAAAGCAATCTATAGTCAGGGCGTGACAGTGGAGGTCTACACTTTTTTTCTGAGGTCTTGGTTGATTTCTTTAGATTTTCCCATGATGTCAAGCAAAGAGGCACTGAGTTTGAAGGTAGGCCTTGAAATACATCCACAGGTACACCTCCAATTGACTCAAATTATGTCAATTAGCCTATCAGAAGCTTCGAAAGCCATGACATAATTTTCTGGATTTTTCCAAGCTGTTTAAAGGCACAGTCAACTTAATGTATGTAAACTTCTGACCCACTGGAATTGTGATACAGTGAATTAGTAATCTGTCTGTAAACAATTGTTTGAAAAATGTCTTGTGTCATGCACAAAGTAGATGTCCTAACCGACTTCCAAAAACTATAGTTTGTTAACAAGTCATTTCTAGAGTGGGTGAAAAACGAGTTTTAATGACTCCAACCTAAGTGTTTGTAAACTTCCGACTTCAACTGTATTAGCAATAATTTCTAAAAACCTGTTTTTGCTTTGTCATTATAGGGTATTGTGTGTAGATTCATGAGGGAAAAAACTAGGTAACACATTTTAGAATAAAGTTCTAACATAGCTAAATGTGAAAAAAGTCATGGGGTCTGAATATTTTCCGAAGTCACTGTATGTTAGATTCACGTCTCCAACTCAACCAAAAATAAAAGTTGAAGAATGGGATTTAACCAATGGTTCAGATGGAACTATCCAAGCAGCAGATACATCTCCTTTACATGTTCACATTTGGTTGTGTTGTCATCCAAACAATTCAATATTACTTTGTAATACAGTAAATAGCCTAAAGTTAAGGCTATCTTACAAACTAATGTAACATTCAACCTTACAATGTATAACACATCCATAGCCACATTTGTTTGCAGTATTACTTTAGTGCCTTGTTGCAAACATAATTCATGTTTTGGAATATTTTTATTCCCTACCGGCATTCTTTTTTTCACTCCGTCCTTTAGGTTAGTATTGTGGAGTAACTATCATATTGTTGATCCATCCTCAGTTTTCTCCTATCACAGCCATTGAACTCTGTAACTATTTTAAAGTTACCACGGGCCTCATCACTCTGGCACTCAACGAACTGGCCTCATGGTGAGATCCCTGAGTGGTTTCCTTCTTCTCCGGGAACTGAACAGGACGCCTGTATCTTTGTAGTGACTGGGTGTATTGATACACCATCCAAAGTGTAATTAATAACATCACCATGCTCAAAGGGATATTCAATGTCTGCTTAAAAAAAAATAAGTACCTATATGTGCCCTTCTTAGCGAGGTATTGGAAAACCTACCTGGTCTTTGTGGTTGAATCTGTGTTTGAAATTCACTGCTCGACTGAGGGACCTTACAGATAATTGTACTGTACTGTATGTGTGGGGTACAGAGATGAGGTAGTCATTAAAAAATCATGTTAAACACTATTATTGCACACAGAGTAAGTCCATGCAATTTATGTGACTTGTTAAGCACATTTCTACTCCTGAACTTATTTAGGCTTACCATAATAAACTGGTTGAATACTTATTGACTTAAGACGTTTCAGTTTAAAAAAAAATATGAATTAGAAAAATGTCTAAAAATGTCATTTCACTTTGAGATTATGGGATAATAAAAATCTAAATGTATCCCATTTTAAATTCAGGCTGTAACACAACAAAATGTGGAAAAAGTCATGGGGTGTGAATACTTTCTTAAGGCACTGTATGTACTCATGGTTATGCAAAATCAAGTGGCCTCCAATTTACTGGATATAATATAAGTTAATTCCTCCATAATCATAATGCCTTGAATCTCACAAGGGGAAAGCATGGAAAAGTCAAGGACAATCTGGGATTCGAAAAGCAACAAATCGGTTATCCTGCCACTTTTTGGTGAACGGGTGGGATGTGGCTAGAGCAATGTAACAACTCACAAATTCATAGACAGAGAATCAATGGCTATATATCATTAATTTAAAAGTTTAAAAAAATGAATAGATATACCAATCCCAGACTGCCCCTTTAAATGAAAAACAATTCATTTTTTCCGATGACTTGTCCAATTCCATCAGTTTTGGAGCAGTTGTTATGCACTGCAGGCGGCTGCTGTTTGGGTTTCCTGTGGCTTTGAGACTAACCAAGGCAGACTGAGAAAGCCTTATTAAAAATGCCTGCACGGCACCGCAGATCCATTCTCAAGGCCACGACCGGGGAAAATGCATCGAGCCACAAATAGAATCCTACATGTAGATGATCTAAATCAAGTATTCCCAAACTGGGGTGCAATGCCGTCGGCGGTACGCCAAATAAATGTGATTCACATTTATATTTTCCAACGGGGCGATACATTTGGGTGAGGTTTCTTTCTCACCTGAGTAGCCTCGTTTCACTGCCAAAAATAAAATTAAACCATCTAGCAGAGGTGTGGACTCGAGTCACATGAGTTATACTCGAGTCACAAATATGATGACTTGCAACTCGACTTTGACTTCAACGCCAATGACTCGTGACTTGACTTGGACTTGAGCCTTATGACTCGACCTGACTTGATATCCTCCCCAAGCCCAAATATTAAAAATGATGCTATTAAAAAAATTGTGCAGCGCATCAACTCTTAATTTAATGGATTACAGTTTGAATCGGACAGCAGCCAATCAAATTGTGCCAGCTGAGAAAAAGTTGTGCGTGGCAGTGCAGAGGAACGTCGGCGGGTGAATTCAGATGGAGCCCTTGGAAAGATGATACCCAAAATTATTATTTTCGGATATAAAGATGACACTGTATCAACACAAAACGGATTGCAACTTGCAAAACATGCTGGAAGAAAATTACAGACGGAGGCGCAACAATTTGCAACTTTGTTCAACATTTGAAGCTGCACATTCATGATTTGTGTAAATGTAATATACTAACTATTACTCTTGTTAAAAATATGAAATGCTATTAGATTTGGTGAAGAGCACATTATGACTTGTTTAGGAGTGGAGACTTAACTTGATACTTGACAGTCTTGACTTGAGACTTGACTCGGACTTGCCTGTCTTGACTTAGGACTTGACTTGGGACTTGACTTGGGACTTGAGTGTTAAGACTTGAGACTTACTTGTGACTTGTTAAACAATGACTTGCTCCCACCTCTACCATCTATTGTTCAGCGAAATAACAACACAATGTCAAATACAGGTAGCCTAGTCAAATAATTAACATCCAATCACTTTAACTGTTACTCTGTCGCGGGAATTCTACTAACGGTCCGTATGTAGCCAAACGTAGCTGCTGCTCATTCCGTTTGCGCGAAAATTGATAAATGGTTGAAAAAAAGTAAGGCCGCGTCCATAGAGACACTACTGGTAGTACTGCTACTGCCAGCAGTACTACACCTGCAACTGTCAACGACACAAGTTGTTCTGCTTCCACGAGCACATCCAATGATAGCATCAGTAATTCTGCATTTGTTGTTAGCCCAGCTAGCATGGACACTGACAGTTGTGAATCTGATGCAGCCGAAGAGCTACTGTCCCCTTACCCGGGAAAGCACCGAACAACAGACAGGGACGTTGGACCATCGAAGAGGCGCAAATATGATGAGATCTACATTGATTTGGGGTTCACTTATATTGGGAGTAGTGCCTTTCCTCAGCCACAGTGTGTTATATGTGCAAAAGTACAACTCGATGAAATCTTCACTCATGCACAGACATTTAGAAACAAAACATGCCAATTTGAAAAATAAGCCACAGGAGTTTTTTGAATGAGAATTAAGATGACTTTCAAGTAGTAAGACATGTATAAAAGCTATACTGCCAATGCCTTCATCAAACAACACTGTTTCACAATGCATCAGTGACATGGCAGGAGATGTTTTGAAACAATTACTGCTTCGCATACAAGCCAGTGAATTCTATGCACACAGCTCCTGGTATACTGTATGTCCGTTATGTTTATGGTGGGTCAATTAAGGAAGACATCCTCTTCTGCAACCCATTGGAAACCAGAACAACAGGAGAGGATATTTTTAAAGTACTGGACAGCTTTGTGACATCAAATGGACTTTGGTGGTCAAGATGTGTTGGTATCTGTACTGATGGCGCAAAAGCCATGACAGGGAGACATAGTGGAATGGTAACGCGCGTGCAAGCAGTTGCTCCCGACGCCACTTGGGTACACTGCAGCATCCACCAAGAGGCTCTTGTTACCAAGTGAATGCCTGACAGCTTGAAAGACGTTTTGGACAATACAGTGAAAATGGTTAACTTTGTTTTCTGCACTATGCAATGATATGGGCAGCGACCATGTAACGCTTTTGGAAGTGCGCTGGTAATCAAGGGGCAAAGTATTGGCACGTTCTTTTTAATTGAGAGACAAGCTTAAAGTTTTCTTTACTGACCATAATTTTCACTTGTCTGACCGCTTGCATGATGACGAGTTTTTCACATGACTGGCCTATCTGGGTGATATTTTTTCTTGCCTGAATGATCTGAATCTAGGATTACAAGGATTTTCCACTACTCTATTGAATGTGTAAGACAAAAATGAGTCTATGATTAAGAAGTTGGAGCTCTTCTCTGTGTGCATTAACAAGGACAACACACAGGTCTTTATATCATTGTATGATTTTTTGTGTGCAAATGAACTCAAGCTTACGGACAATGTGAAATGTGATATAGCGAAGCACCTGAGTGAGTTGGGTGCGCAATGACGCAGGTACTGTCCCGAAACGGATGACACAAACAACTGGATTCGTTATCCCTTTCATGCCCTGCCTCCAGTCCACWTACCGATATCTGAACAAGAGAGCCTCATCGAAATTGCAACAAGCGGTTCTGTGAAAATGTGATTGAATCAGAAGCCACTGCCAGATTTCTGGATTGGGCTGCGCTCAGAGTATCCTGCCTTGGCAAATCGCGCTGTTAAGACACTGATGCCCTTTGCAACCATGTACCTATGCTAGAGTGGATTCTCGGCCCTTAATAGCATGAAAACTAAATACATGCACAGACTGTGTGTGGAAAATGATTTAAGACTGAGACTCTCCAATACACCCCAACATTGCAGAGTTATGTGCATCCTTTCAAGCACACCCTTCTCATTAACCTGTGGTGAGTTATTCACAATTTTCGATTAACAAATAAAGTTTTATATTGTAAGATGGCTAAATAAAGAGCAAAATTATTGATTATTATTATATCTGAAATATATATACACCTGAAACCCCACCTCTTTAAGGAATACCTAGGATAGGATAAAGTAATCCTTCTAACCCCCCCCCCCCCTGATGCAAAGGGCATCAGTGTCTTAACAGCGCGACTGATCTAAATGTACAAAGTGCAGACATAAATATCCACTGCACTATGTTGTTTCCTGAAGGGAGAAGGAATTCAACATTACTGAGAGCTGACATTTTCGTAGTTCATTGCTCCATTTCAATATAAGCATGAGAGCAGGCCTGATGTGTTTTTCTTGTGTAATGGACCCAAATTGTGAAGTGTCATACTTTACACATCTTTGTGTACATCCTGATAGAGGAATAATAAAACACAGGGGAAGGATAAGCAAAAACTAAATGTTATACAATGGTATGACAATCAGCTTCCTAGATACCTCAGAAACAACTGACTGTAAACGTGTTGAATTGAACATCCAATGATCTGGAGCCCATTCCCAGTCGCAGGCTAAAATTGCATGAACTTGATGAACAAATTTGAATCCGTAGGGGAAAGGGAATGACTGAGGGAGAAGCAATTTCAACTTTGTGAATTTTGGTGGCACAAGGTCCTCAGTTTTGCAACTGGCCGCTAAATCACTATGGCTGGCCATAACCATGACTCGTCATTTAGGAACAATAGATCCGACATGAAAAATATCCCCAGGATTTATGGTGTAGCACACAAAAGCTGTAAAATGAACAGCATTTGCTCTACAGCTGATCTAAATGTCACACAGACAAGTAAGAAGAGCAATGACTTGGGGAGGCTCATGTTGGGGGGGATTGTTGATGTTCTGCATCAGCTGAGATAATAGCATTTTTATTGAGAGTGGTCGTCAACAGCGGCGTAACCTTGCCTGGGCCTGGCAGGCTCTGAGCTGTAGTGTAAGTGATGGGTCTCTGCCAGGATCTGACCATTAAGACTCATTAGTCCCCATTGATAGCCCTGATGCACTGATAGGTACTCTGAAAAGAAGCGGCTAAGGAAAAGGTCAGCGTATGGATCTTGATTTGACCTCACTAACCCATCCCTGATTGGCAGCATCTGTCATCCATAGATTTAATTTAGCGGTGATTGAGTGCTGGAGAGGACAGATGGGTAAAAACCCCTGGAGGCTGTCTCATTGCCCTGCTGGCTCTTCCAGATGGAATCTGTGTCTGCCAACCTTAATGGCACATTGTCCTCTGTTCTCACTTCATCTATGCTGCAAATACAGGGGGTGTGCAGTGTGGTGCCAAGACAACAACCTCTCCCTCAATGTGGGCAAGACAAAGGAGCTTATCGTGGATTACAGGAAACGGAGGGCCGAACACAACCCCATTCATATTGACGGGGCTGTAGTGGATCGGGTCGAGAGCTTAAAGTTTCTCAGTGTCCACATTGCTAAGGACCTATCATGGTCCAAACACACCAACACAGGAGACTGAAAAGATTTGTCATGGGCCCTCAAATCCTCAAAAAGTTCAACAGCTGCACCATTGAGAGCATTTTGAGCTGCATTATCGCTTGGTTTGGCAACTGCTCGGCATCCGACCACAAGGCGCTACAGAGGGTAGTGTGTACTGCCCAGTACATCACTCCCTGCCATCCAGGACCTCTATACCAGGCGGTGTCGGAGGAAGGAGCTAAAAATTGGCAAAGACTCCAGCCACCCAAGTCATAGACTGTTCTCTCTGCTACTGCACGGCAAGCGGTAGCAGAGAGTCTGAGATCAAAAGGCTCCTAACAGCTTCTACCCCCAAGCCACAAGACTGCTAAATAGATAACCAAATAGCTATCTGCATTGACCATTTTTGCACTAACTCTTTTTGACTATGCACACACACACTGGACTCTGCCCACACACTCACCCATACTTACAACCCACACAATCACACAAATTTATGCTGACACTCCAACCAGTGGTGTTTTGGGGTATCTGTACTTTACTTCACTAATTATATGTTTTACAACTTTTACTGCTAAAGAAAATAATTTACTTTTTACTCCATACATTTTTCCTGACACCCAAAAGTACTCATGACATTTAGAATGCTTAGCAGGACAGAAAAAGTTCAAATTCACACACTTATCAATAGAACACCCCTGGTCATCCCTACTGCCTCTGATCTGGCAGATTCACTAAACACTAATAGTTTGTTTGTAAATTATGTGTTAGTGTGCCCCTGGCTATCCGTATCCGTAAATAAAAAATAAAATGTTTTCTATGAAGGTATCTTTACTTTTACTAAAGTATGACAATTGCATACTTTTCCTATCACTGACTCCACCACATACACACACTCACTCACACACACATACCATGTACACACAGGCACACATTCGCCACACACACACTTTCACACTTCTGAGCTCATCATATACACTGCTGCTACTGTCTATTTTCTATCCTGATGCCTAGTCACTTTACCCCTACCTATAGTATATGTACATATCTACAGTACCAGTCAAAAGTTTGGACACACCTACTCATTCAAGAGTTGTACTTAATTTTTTCCTATTTTCTACAATGTAGAATAATAGTGAAGAGATCAAAACTATGAAATAACACATATGGAATCATGTAGTAACCCATAAAGTGTTAAACAAATGAAAATAGATTTTAGATTTTAGATTCTTCAAAGTAGCCACCCTTTGCCTTGATGACAGCTTTGCACACTCTTGGCATTCTCTCAACCATCTTCACCTGGAATGCTTTTCCAACAGTCTTGACGGAGTTCCCACATATGCTGAGCACTTATTGGCTTATTTTCCTTCACTCTGCAGTTTAACTCATCCCAAACCATCTCAATTGGGTTGAGGTCGGGTGATTGCAGAGACCAGGTCATCTGATGCAGCACTCCATCACTCTCCTTCTTGGTCAAATAGCCCTTACACAGCCTGGAGGTGTGTTGGGTCATTGTCCTGTTGAAAAACAAATGATAGTCCCACTAAGCGCAAACCAGATGGGTTGGCGTATCACTGCAGAATGCTGTGGTAGCCATGCTGGTTAAGTGTGCCATGAATTCTAAAAAAATCACTGACAATGTTACCTGAAAGCACCCCCACACCCTCACACCTCCTCCTCCATGCTTCACAGTTGGAACTACACATGCGAGATCATCCATTCACCTACTCTGCGTCTCACAAATACACAGGTGTTTGGAACCAAAAATCTCTAATTTGGACTCATCAGAACAAAGGACAGATTTCCACCGATCTAATGTCCATTGCTCGTGTTTCTTGCCCCAAGCAAGTCTCTTCTTCTTATTGATGTCCCAGTAGTGGTTTCTTTGCAGCAATTCGACAATGAAGGCCTGATATTCATGCAGTCTCCTCTGAACAGTTTATGTTGAGATGTGTCTGTCCCTTGAACTCTGTGAAGCATTTATTTGGCCTGCAATTTCTGAGGTTGGTAACGCTAATGAACTTATCCTCTGCAGCAGAAGTAACTCTGGGTCTTCCTTTCCTGTGGCGGTCCTCATGAGAACCAGTTTCATCATAGGCTTGATGGTTTTTGCGACTGCACTTGAAGAAACTTTCAAAGTTCTTTACATTTTCTAGATTGACTGACTTCATGTCTTAAAGTAATTATGGTCTGTCGTTTCTCTTTGCTTATTTGAGCTGTTCTTGCCATAATATGGACTTGGTCTTTTACCAAATAGGGCTATCTTCTGTATACCACCCCTACCTTGTCACAACACAACTGATTGGCTCAAATGCAATAAGAAGGAAAGAAATTTCACAAATTAACTTTTAACAAGGCACACCTGTTAATTGAAATGCATTCCAGGTGACTACAGTACCTCATGAAGCTGGTTGAGAGAATGCCAAGAGTGTGCAAAGCTGTCATCAAGGCAAAGGGTGGCTACTTTGAAAAATCTCAAATATAAAATATTGCTTACTACATGACTCTATATGTGTTATTTCATAGTGTTGATGTCTTCACTATTATTCTACAATGTAAAACAAATTAAAAATAAAGAAAAACCCTCGAATGAGTAGGTGTGTCCAAACTTTGACTGGTACTGTACCTCAATTTCCTCGTATCCCTGCACATCGACTTGGTACTGGTACCCCATGTGCAGTTGAAGTCAGAAGTTTACATACACTTAGGTTGGAGTCATTAAAACTCGTTTTTCAACCACCCGTGGTAACTTTAACATACAGTGACTTCGGAAAATATTCAGACCCCATTACTTTTTTCACATTTAGTTATGTTAGAGCTTTATTCTAAAATCGTTGTTCCCTTAATGAATCTACACACAATACCCTATAATGACAAAGCAAAAACAGGTTTTTAGAAATTATTGCTAATACAGTTGAAGTCGGAAGTTTACATACACTTAGGTTGGAGTCATTAAAACTCGTTTTTCAACCACTCCACAAATTTCTTGTTAACAAACTATAGTTTTTGGAAGTCGGTTGGGACATCTACTTTGTGCATGACACAAGACATTTTTCCAACAATTGTTTACAGACAGATTATTTCACTTACAATTCACTGTATCACAATTCCAGTGGGTCAGAAGTTTACATACACTAAGGTGACGCTGCCTTAAAACATTTGAAAATTCCAAAGAATATGTCATGGCTTTCGAAGCTTCTGATAGGCTAATTGACATAATTTGAGTCAATTGGAGGTGTACCTGTGGATGTATTTCAAGGCCTACCTCAAACTCAGTGCCTCTTTGCTTGACATCATAGGAAAATCAAAAGAAATCAGCCAAGACTTCAGAGTTTTTTTTTTAAACCTCCACAAGTCTGGTTCATCCTTGGAGCAATTTCCAAACACCTGAAAGTACCACGTTCATCTGTACAAACAATAGTACGCAAGTATAAACACCATGGGACCACGCAGCCGTCATACCGCTCAGAAAGGAGACGCGTTCTGTCTCCTAGAGATGAACTTACTTTGGTGAGAAAAGTGCAAATCATTCCCAGAACAACAGCAAAGGACCTAGTGACGATGCTGGAGGAAACCGTACAAAAGTATCTATATCCACAGTAAACAAAGTCCTATATCGACATAACCTGAAAGGCCGCTCAGCAAGGAAGAAGCCACTGCTCCAAAACCGCCATAAAAAAGCCAGACACGGTTTGCAACTGCACATGGGGACAAAGATCATACCTTTTGGAGAATAATCCTCTGGTCTGATGAAACAAAAATAGAACTGTTTGGCCATAATGACCATCGTTATGTTTGGAGGAAAAAGGGGAGGCTTGCAAGCCGAAGAACACCATCCCAACCGTGAAGCACGGGGGTGGCAGCATCATGTTGTGGGGTGCTTTGCTGCAGGAGGAACTGGTGCACTTCACAAAATAGATGGCATCACAAGGATAGAAAATTATGTGGATATATTGAAGCTTCATCTCAAGACATCAGTCAGGAAGTTAAAGCTTGGTCGCAAATGGGTCTTCCAAATGGACAATGACCCCAAGCATACTTCCAAAGTTGTGGCAAAATGGCTTAAGGACAACAAAGTCAAGGTATTGGAGTGGCCATCACAAAGCCTTGACCTCAATCCTATAGAAAATCTGTGGGCAGAACTGAAAAAGCGTGTGCGAGCAAGGAGGCCTACAAATCTGACTCAGTTACACCAGCTCTGTCAGGAGGAATGGGCCAAAATTCACCCAACTTATTGAGGAAGCTTGTGGAAGGCTACCCGAAACGTTTACCCAAGTTAAACAATTTAAAGGCAATGCTACCAAATACTAATTGAGTGTATGTAAACTTCTGACCCACTGGGAATGTGATGAAAGAAATAAAAACTGAAAGAAATCATTCTCTCTACTATTATTCTGACATTTCACATTCTTTAAAATAAAGTGGTGATCCTAACTGACCTATGACAGGGAGTTTTTACTTGGATTAAATGTCAGGAATTGTGAAAAACTGAGTTTAAATGTATTTGGCTAAGCTGTATGTAAACTTCCGACTTCAACTGTATATAGCAATCTATCATTGCTCATTGTGTATTTATTCCTTGTGTTACTATTTTTTTCCATTATTTTTCTTTCTTTCTTGTTTTCTGCATTCTTGAGAAGAACCCGTAAGTAAGCATTTCACTGTTAGTCTACACCTGTTGTTTACGAAGCATGTGACTAGTTGATTTATGTTGCCAATGCCCTATTCCAGACTGGTATTTACAGTAGATTTTGCTCTCTTTTCCTATATCAATTTTCCACTTATCATGATGACGATACACTTCATTTCAGACACCAGATGTAAATAATACTGGAATGTCAAGGTGTGATATATTCCTAGCTATCGCACTTAAAACCAGCCAGCTGTTGTAGTTCAAATGAAGGAAAATTAATACCTAGCACACTTCAAATGTTCAGTTACAGTATAAGCACAGTGACAACCAACACCTGCCTTTAAAGAGCCCAACTTTCAACTGTGGAACCCCATCAGCACATCACAACATTGTTTGTGTTCTTGATACTCTTGAATAGATAAAGGAAGACCAGGGACCATTTGTTCTTGAGGGATTGCATAGTTGTTCTTAAGTCGCTGATCAAAATCTCATTTTACATTTATGAGATGTCTTGACACTTCAGTGAACAAATGTGCACGGTGGTAGACGGCTATTTTAATGTCCCTGGACATTATATGTTACATTATTCAGCTATGGGATGCACTGGACATATTTTTTGTTGATCAAAGCAAGATCTGCTGGTGAATCCAATGCCAATTTTGTAGGGAATATGGGAGGAGAAGACTTCCATGTACAATGGAACATGTCCAACTATCACACATTCCCAGGAGGGAGGAGAGCAAGTGTGAGCCAACCGACATCAAGCATTCCATCTCCTCCCACTCCACTCCTCTCCAGCCATCCTCCAGAGCAGATAGAAGACATAAACAGGGATGTAGAGGATGCAGGGAGGAGGATGGACCTGGTTACATAATGGAGGGATGTGTTTGCATGTCCCCTCTGAGTTCACATTAGCTGATGGAGGAGGGAAGCTTGAAAACACCCTGCCTGTCCTTACTTGGGCTCTGCCACACTGCATTAATGTATCCATTCACAGTCACTGATAATTGGCTTACTTTGAGGTGTTTGTATCTATCTACTGTAGAATTGTGCATCATAAAGCTACAGTGTGCAACATTTAGACTGCTTTCTCCAATCCTCAGCCTAGTAAAGGTACAGAAGCAGAGAGAGTTAGAATGCAGTGTAATAAAATTAAAAATGAACAAAATACAGTACATAGCTAAACTGCTACTGGAGGATAGATTATTGCATGCATCAGAAATTGTTCTACATTTGGTCCCTGAATCATGGTGCATATTCTCATTGATAAACCATTGCAGACAATATTAAATATCTAGAATAAGAATAAAACATTTATACAGTATTCAGATTTAAATTGTTTGCATGGTTGTAATGTGTATTTTATCCCTGGATAAGATACGTTTATGCTAAAGTACTGTACAAAATAACTGGTGTTTCCTTGTGCACCATTGACAATTTAATGTGTTCGTTCTTAACTTTAGCGAACATGGAAGAGGATAAGTGTTCAGGATATCAGATCCTTAAAATTGAACTGTTTAGGCAAAATAAGACATCAGCCAAAAGAGGCGATGACAATCCTTCCAAATAGCAAACATGTTTCCCTAGAAGCTTGCCGCACACACTGTACTGCATGTCTGGGACGTTGCTTTGAAGGTTTTCTTTTCCACTGTGTGTCGTGCCATCCCAAATAACACACTGTTTCAGCTGTGGGATGAATGAGACAAATAGTAGAGAATCAAAGGACCTTGACAGCTTAGAAGGGAGGAGCTTTTAATGTTGCATTTCTAGTTAAACTACTTTTGTCTACTTGAGGCTATACATGTAAAATAGAGGTTGAAAGACTTTTGTAAGCACATTAATGGATATACAGATATATGTGCTTATGATTCTATGATACAAAATGCCAGGACGATTATTGAACAAACATACATATGACTATAATTTCATAACACATCAAAAAGTTACAGTACATTTAGCATTTACCCATTGTAATAACTCATATCACTGAGGATTTTTGCAGAAGAAACCTTGCAGACTGAACAGTTAAGTGGACTGTGTGGAATGTGTGAATTTCAATTACAGACCCGCTGTGGAGGCACTCTGTGCAACACTGGCTGATTGGAGGAATCACCAGCCAGGTGGCGACCCTGCAGGCAGTATCTAGCACACAACACAATGCCCTGTGCCACGGCCAAGAGCTGGGGCTCTGCCACCTCCCAGCCCACCAAGAAACTCACCACTCCACATTGAAACACTAGGACATGGACACGGTCACTAGTTACAGACATGCAGTCTCCACAGATGGCTCTAGCTGCCTTTCTGCACTCAGGTCACTGGGAAGGGAAAGTACATTACATTGTTGGGCACTTTCCTCTATAATTCATGCCCTGCTACTGAAATAGCACGTTCTGATAGCGCTCATGATTTCATCACCACACACTTACAAAGTAGAACCACTGCATATGTAGGATTTTAGAGGAAAAACAAGTGTAGGATTGTGTTTGTGGTTAGAAAAACACACAAGTACCGAACATTATGGTGACATATAGAGTATCCTAAATATCCAAATGTAGGATCTTAATTTGATCACCCTGTTGCAGAATAACTGTTTTATTCCAAAGGGTAGGTTTAACAGAGCAAGTGAAATGTGGCCATACTTTATCACTCATATATCATCAATGATGCTATTTAGGCCTATACAGATGTAGGATCTTAATTTTATAATTCTTTTTTTGCTGAGAATTTTCCTGTACAGCAGGAAACGCAAACTTGTAGTATATTTGAGGTTTTAAAAGGCCTCTGAACTCCCTTACAAAAATGCATCAACCGCTACAAAAATGTCCATCAATTAGAATCCACATTATAATTCACATTTCCTGTGGCTGCAGGGTTATTTTCATGCTGCAGCAAACTGACTCAAATTAAGATCCTACATCTGTAATGTAATCATTTGGAGTTTGAGCTGGTAAAGTGTTTGTTTATGATGTTGAATTCATGGTCACCTCCAAATAATAAAAAATGTTAATGAACAAAAAAGACTGTATAACATAAATAATAGAAATACTGAGATATATTGTATGCTCAAATTTTGTCAAATATGATTTCATACCATTACAATTGCTCAGAGAAATATATTAATACTATTTTTCTCTAAATTAGGCACCCCTAAAGCTTCTCATGAATAAAATCAAAATGTAATTCCCATTAACATTCCACTTTTTAAATGAATCCTAATTTAAGGAACTGCATTGTGGCCTTTCATGGCTTCCTGTTTCACTGTGGTATAACAATGAGGTAACATGCATGTAAAATCCCTTTGTCATCCGTCACAATGTGAAAAGGCAAAGAACTCACAAATTAAATAGACAAATTGTTGTTAACCTTCATAAATCAGACAATGGGTACAAAACAATAGCTGTGGTGGGTTTGGCATTGAAAGAAGGATGCATATGCAGAAAATAACCTCATACCTACTGTAAAATATGGTGGTGGACCTTTGATGTTATGGGGCTGCTTTGTTTCCACTGGTCCTGGGGCCCTTGTTAAGGTCAACGGCATTATGAACATTTACAAGTTCCAGGACATTTTAGCCAAAAGCCTGGTTGCCTCCACCAGGAGGTGGATCTTCCAGTGGATCATCCAGCAAGAAAAGAAACCCAAGCACACATCAAAATCTTTTTACAAATGAATAAAAAATGCAAAACTGAAATATCTTGAGTCAATAAGTATTCAACCCCTTCATTATGGCAAGCCTAAATAAGTTGAGGAGTACATATTTTTTCTAAACAAGTCATATAATAAGTTGCATGGACTTACTCTGTGTGTAATAATAGTGTTTATCGTGATTTTTGAATGACTACCTCATCTCTCTACCCCACACATATTGTACAATTATCTGGAAGGTCCATCAGTCGAGCAGTGAATTTCAAATCAAGTCAAATCTAATTTGATTTATCACATGCGCCGAATACAACTTGTGTAGACTTTACAGTGAACTGCTTGCTTACGAACCTTTCCCAATGATGCAGTTTAAAAACTAATAATACAAAATGTAATGGTAACTAGCACAAGGAATAAAATAAAATACACAAGAATGGAGCTACAGTATATACAGGGAGTACCAGTACTAGATCAATGTGCAGAGGTACGAGGTACTTGAGGCAGATATGTACTGTACATGAAGGCAGGGTATTATCAGATTATCAGTGTAAAAGTGTGTGTGTGTGTGTGTATGTTTGTTTGTTTGTGTTGTGTCGGTATGCGTGTGTGTGTGTGTATGTATTGTTTGAATGTGTGAGGGATTTGTGTGAGAGTAACAGTGTAGTGTGTGTGAGTGAGCGTGGTATATAAAGTCTAGTGTGGTGTGTATATAAAGTCTAGTGAGTGTGCATAGGGTCAGTGCAAGATAGAGTCATTAATTGGCTATTTAGCAGTCTGGCTATGTTGGTCCGAGAGCTGATGCTCTGGTACCATTTGCTGGATGGTAGCAGGGTGAACAGTCTATGGCTTAGGTGGCTGGAATCTTTGGCAATTTTTCGGGCCTTTCTCTGACACTGCCTGAAATAGAGGTCCTAGATGGCAGGAAGCTCGGCCCCAGTGATGTACTGGGCTGTCCGCACCACCCTTTATAGCACTTTACAGTCAAGGGCGGTGCAATTGCCATACCAAGCTGTGATACAGCCAGTCGAGATGCTCTCGATGGTGCAGCTATAGAACTTTTTGAGGATCTGAGGGCCCATGCCAAATCTTTTCAGAACTTAAAGCTCTTGACGCGCTCCACAACAGCCCTGTCAATGTGGATGGGGGCGTGCTCTCCCCTCTTTCTCCTATAGTCCACGATTAGTTCCTTGGTCTTACTGACGTTGAAGGAGAGGTTGTTGTCCTAGCACCACACTGTTAAGTTTCTGACCTCCTCCCTGTAGGCTGACTCATCGCCATCGGTGATCAGGCCTACCACTGTTGTGTCATCCGCAAACTTTATGATGGTGTTGGAGACGTGCGCGGCCACGCAGTCGTGGGTGAAAAGGGAGTACGGGAGGGGACTAAGCACAGACCCCTGAGGGGCCCCCGTGTTGAGGGTCAGGGGAGGTGTTGTTGCCTACCCTCACCACCGGGGGCTGACCTGTCAGGAAGTCCAGGATCCAGTTGCAGAGGGATGGGTTCAGTACCAGGGTCCCTAGCTTGGTGATGAGCTTGGAGGGGACTATGGTGTTGAATGCTGAGATGTAGTCTATGAATAGCATTCTCACATAGTTATTTCCCCTCTTATCCAGGTGGGACAGGGCAGTCTGAAGTGCAACTTAAATTGCTTCATCTGTGGATCTGTTGGGGCGGTATGCAAATTGAATTGGATCTAGGGTATCTGGGATGATGGTGTTGATGTGTGTCATGCCCAGCCTTTCAAAGCACTTCATTATTACCGATGTGAGTGCTACAGGGCGATAGTCAATTTGGGCAGGTTACCTTGGAGCACTTGGAAACAGGGACAATGGTGGTCAGCTTGAAACATGTTGGGATTACAGACTGGGTCAAGGAGAGATTGAAAATGTCTGTGAAGACATCTGCCAGCTGATCTGCGCATACTTTTAGAATGTGCCGTGGTATTCCGTCTGGCCTTTTGATTGTAAACATGTTTAAACGTTTTGCTCAAATCAGTCATAGAGAACGACATCACACAGTCATTCGGAAAAGCAGGGGCTTTTACGAAAGGCACAGTGTTATATTCCTTGAAGCGACCATAAAAGGCATTTAGCTCGTTTGGGAGTTCTGCGTCGCTGGGCATCTCATGGCTACATTTCCCTTTGTAATCCATTATCGTCTGCAAGCCCTGCCACATATGACGAGTGTCGTAGCCGGTGCAATATGATTCCACCTTCCTCCTATTGCATGTTTGATATCTTGTCGGAGGTAGTAGAGGGATTCAACCCAGCATGTATGCTGCCTGTAATGCAGGGTTTTTGATTTGGATACGTTCTTATAGTCACTGTGGGGACAACATTGTCTATGTACTTATTGATGAAGCCTGTGACTGTTGTGGTAAACTCCTCAATGTTATCTGATGAATCCTAGAAAATATCTCAGGCTGTACTAGCAAAACAGTCTTGTAGCCACGTGTCTGCGTCATCCACCCACTTCCGTATTGAGCGCATCACTGGTACTTCCTGTTTGAGCTTTTGTTTGTAAACAGGAAGCAGGAGAATGCAGTCATGGTCAGATTTGTCGAAGGGAGGAAGAGAGAGGGCGTTTTTGTGGGTAGAATAAAAATGGTCTAGAGTTTTAGCGCCCCTAGTGGCGCAGGAGATGTGTTGGTAGAAGTGAGGTAGGAAGGTTTTAAGTCACCCTGCGTTAAAGTCTCCGCCCACCAGAAACGCTGCTTCTGGGTGAGCGGTTTCTTGTTTGTTTATGGCCCCATACTGTTCGTTGAGTGCCAGAGTGATGAGGCCCATGGTAACTTTAAAACAGTTACAGAGTTTAATGGCTGTGATAGGAGAAAACTGAGGATGGATCAACAACATTGTAGTTACTCCACAATACTAACCCCAATTTTTTAAAAACCTTTATTTAACTAGGCAATTCACAGAGTGAAGAGAAGGAACCCTGTACAGAATACAAATATGACAAAATATGCATCCTGTTTGCAACAAAATATTCATCCTGTTTGTAATACTGCAAAAAAATGTGGCAAAGCAATTAACCTTTTTACCTGAACACAAAGTACTATGTTTGGGGCAAGTCCAATACAACACATTACTGAGTACCACTCTCCATATTTTCAAGCATAGTGCTGGCTGCATCATGTTATCGGTATGCTTGTAATCGTTAAGGACTGGGGAGTTTTTCAGGACAAAAATGGAATGGAGCTAAGCACAGGCAAAATCCTAGAGGAAAACCGGTTTCAGTCTGCTTTCCACAAGACACTGCGATATGAATTCACCTTTAAGCAGGACAAAAACCTAAAACATAAGGACAAATCTACGCTGGAGTTTCTTACCAAGAAGACAGTGATTGTTCTTGAGTAGCCGAGTTACAGTCTTGGCTTAAATCTACTTGAAAATCTAAGACAATCCAAGATGGCGTAGCAGTCAGATGTCCTTTGTCCTCGTCCTGTCCCGTGTATATATTTTTTATATATTTTTCTTCGCATTTCTTTTTATATATATATTTTTTCTTCTTAAAAACTCAACTTCAAAACACTCTCCTGCAACCTACCTCACCAAATGTGGTGCGGATCTGCTTTTTTTCTCCTCAAAGGTATTATTCACCTCGTATCCGAAATCTACAACAGAAGCTAGCCAGTAGTTAGCCAGCTCACAAGCTAACGTGAGTAGTTCAGCTAACCACAGCTAGCGCTTATCAGCTATCCTTTAGCTCTGAAAACTATTGCCAGTTTTGTACAACGCGACTCAGACCAGAGCATACCAGACCTATTTTCTCTCCATATCCCCGGATTTTTACCGCAAMCTCTGGACATTTACACCTGGATCTTGCAGCTAACTAGRTGCTATCCGAGTGACTATTGGCTAACATCAATTCCGGAGCAAACACCAATTATCCCGGAGCTAGCCAGCTGAAGAGTTCCATCAGCCACTCCTGGGCTACWATCACCTATCCYGACCCGTTTTACTGCCGATGCGGAGCCCCYCCGGGCCTTCACGACTGGGATACCGACGTTATCTGCCCGAGGGAGTTATTAATCTAGCCAGAAGTTAGCCAGCTCACAAGCTAACGTGAGTAGTTCAGCTAACCACAGCTAGCGCTTATCAGCTATCCTTTAGCTCTGAAACTATTGGCCAGTTTTGTACAACGCGACTCAGACCAGAGCATACCAGACCTATTTTTCTCCATATCCCCGGATTTTTACCGCAATCTCTGGACATTTACACCTGGATCTTGCAGCTAACTAGCTGCTATCCGAGTGACTATTGGCTAACATCAATTCCGGAGCAAACACCAATTATCCCGGAGCTAGCCAGCTGAAGAGTTCCATCAGCCACTCCTGGGCTACAATTACCTATCCGGACCCGTTTTACTGCCGATGCGGACCCCACCGGGCCTTCACGACTGGGATACCGACGTTATCTGCCCGAGGGAGTTTTATTCAACTGGCCCCTCCATCGCGCGTAACCTGAACGCCCATATGCTAACTGCGGCCCGCTAATCGTTAGCTGTCTTGAGCATATCGGTGCTATCTGAACAGGTCTATCGAACAATCTTACGCCGCGGGCTAGCTTAGTGGAGGCCTCACTACTCCATCTACGGCTGCCCCTGGACACTATGATCACTTGGCTACATAGCTGATGCTTGCTTGACTGTCCATTAATTCACGGTACTCCATTCCGTTTATTTGTGTTTTATCTGTCGGCTCTGTGCTTTAACTCAGGATCTGTGTGTAGTTATCCGACCCTCTCTGCCTAGCCGTCGCCATTTTTACCTGCTGCTGCTGTGTTAACTGACTAGCTGCTGTTATCTCACCTGTTGTTTAGCTAGCTCTCCCAATCAAGACCTGCAATCACTTTATGCCTTATTGTATGTCTCCCTCAAATATCAATATGCCTTGCATACTGTTGTTCAGGCTAGCTATCATTGTTTTGGTTTGCAATGGACCCCGTAGTTCCACTCTCCGTACCTCTGATACCCCTTCGTCCCACCCCCCACACATGCGGTGACCTCACCCATTGAGACCAGCATGTCCAGAGATACAACCTCTCTTATCATCACCCAGTGCCTGGGCTTGCCTCCGCTGTACCCACGCCCCACCATACCCCTGTCTGCACATTATGCCCAGAATCTATTCTACCACGCCCATAAATCTGCTCCTTTTATTCTTTGTCCCCAACGCTCTAGGCGACCAGTTTTGATAGCCTTTAGCCGCACCCTCATCCTACTACTCCTCTGTTCCTCGGGTGATGTGGGGTAAACCCAGGCCCTGCATGTCCCCAGTCACCCTCATTTGTTGACTTCTGTGATCGAAAAAGCCTTGGCCTCATGCATGTCAACATCAGAAGCCTCCTCCCTAAGTTTGCCTTACTCACCGCTTTAGCACACTCTGCCAACCCTGATGTCCTTGCCGTGTCCGAATCCTGGCTTAGGAAGGCCAAAAAATTCTGAGATTTCCATACCCAACTATAACACTTTCCGTCAAGATAGAACTGCCAAAGGGGGAGGAGTTGCAATCTACTGCAGAGATAGCCTGCAAAGTTCTGTCATACTTTCCAGGTCTATGCCCAAACAGTTCGAACTTCTAATTTTAAAAATTAATCTCTCCAGAATAAGTCTCTCACTGTTGCCGCCTGCTACCGACCCCCCTCAGCTCCCAGCTGTGCCCTGGACACCATCTGTGAATTGATCGCTCCCATCTAGCTTCAGAGTTTGTTCTGTTAGGTACGCCTAAACTGGGATATGCTTAACACCCGGCAGTCCTACAATCCAAGCTTGATGCCCTCAATCTCACACAAATCATCAAGGAACCCACCAGGTACAACCCTAAATCCGTAAACATGGGCACCCTAATAGACATTATCCTGACCAACCTGCCCTCCAAATATACCTCTGCTGTCTTCAATCAAGATCTAGTGATCACTGCCTCATTGCCTGTATCCGCCACGGGTCCGCGGTCAAACGACCACCCCTCATCACTGTCAAACGCTCCCTAAAACACTTCTGCGAGCAGGCCTTTCTAATCGACCTGGCCCGGGTTCCCTGGAAGGATATTGACCTCATCCCGTCAGTTGAGGATGCCTGGTCATTCTTTAAATGTTACTTCCTCACCATATTAGACAAGCATGCTCCGTTCAAAAAATGCAGAACCAAGAACAGATATAGCCCTGGTTACTCCAGACCTGACTGCCCTCGACCAGCACAAAAACATCCTGTGGCGAACTGAAATAGCATCGAAGAGCCCCCGCGATATGCAACTGTTCAGGAAGTCAGGAACCAATACACGCAGTCAGTCAGGAAAGCAAAGGCCAGCTTTTTCAAGCAGAAATTTGCATCCTGTAGCTCTAACTCCAAAAAGTTCTGGGATACTGTAAAGTCCATGGAGAACAAGAGCACCTCCTCCCAGCTGCCCACTGCACTGAGGCTAGGTAACACGGTCACCACGATAAATCCGTGATAATCGAAGACTTCAACAAGCATTTCTCAATGGCTGGCCATGCCTTCCTCCTGGCGACTCCAACCTTGGCCAACAGCCCCGTCCCCTCCGCTGCTACTGCCCCAAGCCTCCCCAGCTTCTCCTTTACCCAAATCCAGATAGCAGATGTTCTGAAAGAGCTGGAAAACCTGGACCCATACAAATCAGCTGGGCTTGACAATCTGGACCCCCTATTTCTGAAACTGTCCGCCGCCATTGTCGCACCCCCTATCACCAGCCTGTTCAACCTCTCCTTCGTATCATCTGAGATCCCCAAGGATTGGAAAGCTGCCGCGGTCATCCCCTCTTCAAAGGGGGAGACACCCTGGACCCAAACTGTTACAGACCTATATCCATCCTGCCCTGCCTATCTAAGGTCTTCGAAAGCCAAGTCAACAAACAGATCACTGACCATCTCGAATCCCACCGTACCTTCTCCGCTGTGCAATCCGGTTTCCGAGCCGGTCATGGGTGCACCTCAGCCACGCTCAAGGTACTAAACGATATCATAACCGCCATCGATAAAAATACATTACTGTGCAGCCGTCTTCATCGACCTGGCCAAGGCTTTCGACTCTGTCAATCACCATATTCTTATCGGCAGACTCAGTAGCCTCGGTTTTTCTAATGACTGCCTTGCCTGGTTCACCAACTACTTTGCAGACAGAGTTCAGTGTGTCAAATCGGAGGGCATGTTGTCCGGTCCTCTGGCAGTCTCTATGGGGGTACCACAGGTTCAATTCTCGGGCCGACTCTTTTCTCTGTATACATCAATGATGTTGCTCTTGCTGCGGGCGATTCCCTGATCCACCTCTACGCAGACGACACCATTCTATATACTTCCGGCCCTTCCTTGGACACTGTACTTCTTAACCCCACCACGAGCTTCAATGCCATACAACACTCCTTCCGTGGCCTCCAACTGCTCTTAAACGCTAGTAAAACCAAATGCATGCTTTTCAACCGCTCGCTGCCTGCACCCGCACGCCGACTAGCATCACCACCCTGGACGGTTCCGACCTAGAATATGTGGACATCTATAAGTACCTAGGTGTCTGGCTAGACTGCAAACTCTCCTTCAGACTCATATCAAACATCTCCAATCCAAAATCAAAGCAAGAATCGGCTTTCTATTCCGCAACAAAGCCTCCTTCACTCACGCCGCCAAACTTACCCTAGTAAAACTGACTATCCTACCGATCCTCGACTTCGGCGATGTCATCTACAAAATAGCTTCCAATACTCTACTCAGCAAACTGGATGCAGTTTATCACAGTCCATTCGTTTTTGTTACTAAAGCACCTTATACGACCCACCACTGCGACCTGTATGCCCTAGTCGGCTGGCCCTCGCTACATGTTCGTCGTCAGACCCACTGGCTCCAGGTCATCTACAAGGCTATGCTAGGTAAAGTGCCGACCTTATCTCAGTTCACTGGTCACGATGGCTACACCCACCTGCAACACGCGCTCCAGCAGGTGTATCTCACTGATCATCCCTAAAGCCAAAACCTCATTTGGACGCCTTTCCTTCCAGTTCTCTGCTGCCTGCGACTGGAACGAATTGCAAAAATCTCTGAAGTTGGAGACTTTTATCTCCCTCAACAACTTTAAAAATCTGCTATCCGAGCAGCTAACCGATCGCTGCAGCTGTACATAGTCCATCTGTAAACTACCCACCCAATTTACCTACTCACCCCCCATACTGCTTTTATTTATTTACTTTTCTGCTCTTTTGCACACACAGTATCTCTTCTTGCACATGATCATCTGTGATTTATCACTCCAGTGTTAATCTGCTAAATTGTAATTATTCGATTTATTGCCTACCTCATGCCTTTTGCACACATTGTATATAGATTCTCTTTTTTTTTCTACCATGTTATTGACTTGTTTATTGTTTACTCCATGTGTAACTCTGTGTTGTCTGTTCACACTGCTATGCTTTATCTTGGCCAGGTCGCAGTTGCAAATGAGAACTTGTTCTCAACTAGCCTACCTGGTTAAATAAAGGTGAAATAAATAAATAAAAAAATAAAAAACAAGACCTGAAAATAGTTGTCTAGCAATTATCAACAACCAATTTGACAGAGCTTGGAAATTGTTTAAACAATACTGGACAAATGTTGCACAATCCAGGTGTGGAAAACTCTTAAAGACTTACCCAGAAAGACTCACAGCTGTAAACGCTGCCAAAGGTGCTTCTACAAAGTATTGACTCAATGGTGTGAATACTTGCATGTATATTTAATCCATTTTGAATTCAGGCTGTAGCCTAGTGGGGCGGCAGGTAGCCTAGTGGTTGGAGCGTTGGGCCAGTAACCGAAAGGTTGCTCGAGCTGACAAGGTAAAAATATGTTATTCTGCCCCTGAACAAGGCAGTTAACCCACTGTTCCTAGGCCATCATTGTAAATAATAATTTGTTCTTAACTGACTTGTTTAGTTAAATAAAGGTAAAAACAACAAAATGTGGAATAAGTCAAGGGGTATGAGTACTTTCTGAAGGCACTGTAGCTCAGTAGCTTATTTGTTTAATAAAGTATTTTTTGCTTATCTTTATAAAGGGTGCCAATAATTTTGAAGGTGACTGTCTATATTATGTATTGGGTGAATTGAACAACCTGGTGACTCTGCCTGTCTCTCCCATTGTCAGAGCTGGCTAAGAGACAGTACAGTAAGTGCCAGTGGCTGGGCTGATGTGAGATTGAAGTGGAACTAAATCAGAGGTATTTTTGTTTGCAGAGGGCTCACCCAGGCAGACATGACTTCTGCATTTTGTTCCCAGAGCAAGACTAGGTCCCTTCAGGAAATACTGTACTACAGTGGATGTACAGTAACTAGTGGTAACAGTAAAATAACATACAATTATTATGAAATCAAAACAGTTTTTTCTTACTGTGCCATGGTCATTGGTACAGTAACAGGCAAGAGTAACAACAAAATCAGACCAGCATTTTCTGGGTCTCCACACTCCCCCACCCATCAACATCACCTCTGACTGGCAGGCCAACTAATGTGTCCTGACAGAAGAGAATCATCCTCAGTTGAGAGGGAGCAGCCGTGGGAGCAATGCCTGCCTGCTACATTGTGTTTGGTCATCAGCAATTATGACCAGACTACAATCATACAAGATTCGAAATAGCATCTCTTATTTTACTATACCATCACCCAACCGTTCCGCTTTTCTTAAGCTGATGATACACTAGCAATGTTTTGAGGCAATAGTGACGAGCAACGTTGCCAGAAATGGTTGCTGCCAGGGCCATTGCCAGGGTCTGAGTTTTAGTGAGGTCTGGGGGGGTGTTAAGAAAATGGAAGCTAATTTACTGCATTTCTATTCAATTTAAAAACTCTAAAATGCTATTTGGAGAACAGCAAAAAAAAGCAGCCATTATCACATTGGTTGCTGTAGTCGATCTGAGTCGATATACCTCAGTCGATCTACAAAAACATAGACTATTAGCTATATAATTAGCCGCTACAGTACATATAAACTCACATTAACTCAGCACCAGGATGAATAACTATAACTGAATAGGTATGGAGGGAGAAATCTGTTAGCAGAAAAAATATTTTATTAATTAACAAAAGGTAAACAAATACGTTTGCTTTACACAACTTTTTTTGTTGCAGTTTTACAGCTAATTTCCTGCAATTCTACACATTTTGTCATGACTTATACCATGTTAATATGATATCTGAGGGAGCTTGTCCTAACAAAATCAATGGGGGTGTCACGCCCTGGCTATAGAGAGGTTTTTTATTCTCTATTTTGGTTAGGCCAGGGTGTGACTAGGTTGGGCAGTCTATGTTCTTTTTTCTATGTTGTTGGTTTTCTATGTGTTTGGCCTGGTGTGGTTCCCAATCAGAGGCAGCTGTCTATCGTTGTCTCTGATTGGGAGCCATACTTAGGTAGCCTGTTTTCCATTTTGTGTTGTGGGTGATTAATTTCTGTTTAGTGTGTGTTGCACCTGACGGAGCTGTTTCGGTTGTCACTTTGTTGTTTTTGCTTTTTAGTGTTCAGTTTCTATTAAACATGACGAACACTTACCACGCTGCGTTTTGGTCTTCACCTTCTTCCGACGACAGCCGTTACAGGGGGCCCCTGGGGGACCCTGGGCATGTGCCCTGTGTGCCCGTTCATTAATTCGGCCGTTATTACTACAAGTTTCTATATCTGGCTAGACTAATTAGACTAATTAACCAATAAAATAAAAAAATCACTGACAGGCTAATTGAGTGATTGTCAGTGAGTGACATATAACAAGAGGAAAACTACTGATGCACAACGAAGTTTCAAAATTGAACCTTGTGTATTCTACTATTCTTTCTAATTTTTGTATAAAAAAAAAATCCTCAATCCAAGCACAGATATTGGTCATGTGAACAGTTTGCCATTCAAATATTTTAGGGAAAAATGACGGACATTTTTCGAGCTGAAGTAAGAGAAAATCAACTCCCGTTTTGGAGTGAAATGTTGGCCATTCACGTCTCAAATGTTTCTTCACTGCAACATTCGATCATGTTACATGAATAATACACTGAACAGAAATATAAACACAACATGTAAAGTGTTGGTCCCATGCTGAAATAAAAGATCCCAGAAATGATCCAGAGCTGCCCCTCAGTCCGGAGCTGCCCCTCAGTCCAGAGGCGCCCCTCAGTCCAGAGGCGCCCCTCAGTCCAGTGGTGCCCTTTATTAGGGTCCCCCAGTCCAAGGTCGGCGGCGAGGGTCGCCGCTCCAATGACGCACTTAAGCGGGCTAAGACTATGGTGGAGTGGGGTCCACGTCCGCGCCAGAGCCGCCACCGGGACAGATGCCCACCCAGACCCTCCCCTATAGGTTCAGGTTTTGCGGCCGGAGTCCACACCTTTGGGGGGGGGGGGTACTGTCACACCCTGACCATAGATTGCTTTGTATGCTTCTATGTTTTGTTTGGTCAGGGTGTGATGTGGGTGGGCATTCTATGTTGTATGTCTAGGTTGTCTGTTTCTATGTGTTTGGCCTAGTATGGTTCTCAATCAGAGGCAGGTGTCAGTCGTTGTCTCTGATTGGGAGCCATATTAAGGTAGCCTGTTTTTCATTGTGTTTTGTGGGTGATTATTTTCTGTTCAGTGTTTTTTGTATTCACCGTTCAGGACTGTTTCGTTTCGTTCTCGTTATTTTGTTTTGTGTTCATGATAATAAATTATCAATATGGACACTTACCACGCTGCGCATTGGTCCTCCTCTTCTCATTCCAACAACGAGCGTTAATACAACACAATGCCACAGATGTCTCAAGTTTTGAGGGAGCGTGCAATTGTCATGCTGACTGTAGGAATGTCCACCAGAGCTGTTGCAAAATAATTGATTGTTAATTTCTCTGCCAATGGTGTTTTAGAGAATTTGACTGTATGTCCAGCCGACCTCACAATCGCAGACCACGTGTAACCACACAAGCCCAGGACCTCCACATTCGGCTTCTTCACCTGCGGGATCGTCTGAGACCAGCCACTCAGAGAACTGATGCAACTGTGGGTTTACACAGCCAAAGAATTTCTGCAAAACTGTCAGAAACCATCTCAGGGAAGCTCATCTGCATGCATGTTGTCCTCCCCAGGGTTTTGACCTGACTGCAGTTTGGCGTCGTAACCGACTTCAGTGGGCAAATTCCCACCTTCGATGACCACTAGCATGCTGGAGAAATGTGCTCTTCACAGATTAATCCCGGTAAGCAGTTTGCTGATGTCAACGTTGTGAAAAAAGTGCCCCATGGTGGCGGTGGGGTTATGTTATGGGCAGGCATAATCTACAGACAATGAACACAATTGCATTTTATTGACGGCAATTTGAATGCACAGAGATACCTTGACGAGATCCTGAGGCCCATTGTCGTGCAATTCACCTTCACCTCATGTTATCAACATGATGATGCACGGCCCCATGTCGGATGGATTTGTACACAATTTCTGGAAGCTGAAAATGTCCCAGTTGGCCTACATACTCACCAGACATGTCACCCATTGAGCATGTTTGGGATGCTCTAGATCAACATTTACGACAGTGTGTCCCAGTTCCCGCCTATATCCACTAACTTCGCACAGCCATTGAAGAGGAGTGGGACAATATTCCACAGGCAACAATCAACTCTATCAACTGTACACAGTCAGTTAGGAAAGCTAAGGCTAGCTTTTTCATCCTGTAGATCTAATTCCAAAAGGTTTTGGGATACTGTAAAAGTCCATGGAGAATAAGAGCACCTCCTCCCAGGTGCCCACTGCACTGAAGCTAGGAATCACTGTCACCACCGATAAATCTACGATAATTGAGAATTTCAATAAGCATTTTTCTACGGCTGGCCATGTTTTCCACCTGGCTACACCTACCCCGGCCAACAGCTCTGCATCCCCTGCAGCAACCTGCCCAAGCCCCCCCCCCCCCCCCCCCACTTCTCCTTCACCTAAATCCAGATAGCTGATGTTCTGAAAGAGCTGCACAATATGGACCCCTACAAATCAGCTGGGCTAGACAATCTGGTCCCTCTCTTTCTAAAATTATCTGCCGAAATTGTTGCAACCCCTATAAGCCTGTTCAACTTCTCTTCCTATCATCTGAGATCCCCAAAGATTGGAACCGTACCTTCTCCACTATGCAATCCGGTTACTGAGCTGGTCATGGGTGCACCTCAGCCACACTCAAGGTCCGAAATGATATCATAACCGCCATCGATAAAAGACAGTACTGTGCAGCCGTCTTCATCAACCTGGCCGGGGCTTTCGACTCTGTCAATGTCCGCATTCTCATCGGCAGACTCAATAGCCTTGGTTTCTCAAATGACTGCCTCACCTTGTTCACCAACTACTTCTCAGATAGAGTTCAGTGTGTCAAATTGGGTGGCCTATTGTCCGGACCTCTGGCAGTCTCTATGGGGGTGCCACAGGGTTCAATTCTCGGACCGTCTCTTTTCTCTGTATATATCAATGATGTCGCTCTTGCTGCTGGTGATTCTCTGATCCACCTCTACGCAGACGACACCATTCTGTATACATGGCTGTTCTTTGGACACTGTGTTAACCTGTTAGTGATCCCTTCACGCGCCAATCCCTTTAGCGGGATCGATTTGACAACATCCAGTGAAATTGCAGAGCGCCAAGTTCAAACTACAGAAATATCAATATTCAATATAACCGAAAATATAAGTGTAATACATCAAAATAAAGTTTAACTTCTTGTTAATCCAGCCGCAGTGTCAGATTTCAAAAAGGCTTTACGGCGAAAGCAGACCATGCGATTATCTGAGGACAGCACCCCACATACAAACACATGAAAATAATTTTCAACCAGGCAGGTGGCGACACAAAAGTCAGAAATAACGATATAATAAATGCCTTACCTTTGAAGATCTTCTTCTGTTGGCACTCCAAAATGTTCCAGAAACATCACAAATGGTCCTTTTGTTCGATAATGTCCTGCTTTATATCCCCAAAATGTCCATTTATTTGGCGCGTTTGATTCAGAAATACACCGGTTCCAACTCGCCCAACATGACTACAAAGTATCTAATAAGTTACCTGTAAACTTGGTCCAAACATTTCAAACAACATTCCTAATCCAACCTAAGGTATCCTAAAACGTAAATAATCGATAAAATTTAAGACGGAATATACTGTGTTCAATACCGGATAAAAACAACGTGAAGCACACTCCAGTTCACGCGCATCAAACAGTAGAGTCCACTTGGAGTGACACTTCCAAAGAACAGCCCTACTTCTTCATTTCTCAAAAGAAAAACATCAACCAATTTCTAAAGACTGTTGACATCTGGTGGAAGCCATAGGAACTGCAACCAGGTTCCTATTAAATAGTGCTTTCAATAGAAATCTAATGGGAAATACTATGATCTCAAAAAATGTTCCCCTGGATGGATTGTCCTCGGGGTTTCGCCTGCCAAATCAGTTGTGTTATACTCACATACATTATTTTAACAGTTTTAGAAACTTTAGAGTGTTTTCTATCCATATGCATATCCTAGCTTCTGGGCCTGAGTAACAGGCAGTTTACTTTGGGCACGCTTTCATCTGGACGTGAAAATACTGCCCCCTATCCCTAATTAACAAACAAATGATCTTCAATAACATACAACACTCCTTCCGTGGCCTCCAACTGCTTTTAAATGCTAGTAAAACTAAATGCATGCTCTTCCACTGATTGCTGCCCGCACCCACCTGCCCAACTAGCATCACTACTCTGGACGGTTCTGACTTAGAATATGTGGACAACTACGAATACCTAGGTGTTTGGTTAGACTGTAAACTCTCCTTCCAGACTCACATTAAGCATCTCCAATCCAAAATTAAATCTAGAATCGGCTTCCTATTTCGCAACAAAGCCTCCTTCACTCATGCTGCCAAACATACCCTCGTAAAACTGACCATCCTACCGATCCTTGATTTCGGCGATGTAATTTACAAAATAGCCTCCAACACTCTACTCAGCAAACTGGATGTAGTCTATCACAGTGCCATTCGTTTTGTCACCAGGGCCCCATATACTACCCACCACTGCGACATGTATGCTCTCGTTGGCTGGCCCTAGCTACATATTCTTCGCCAAACCCAATGGCTCCAGGTCATCTACAAGTATTTTCTAGGTAAAGCCCCGCCTTTTCTCAGCTCACTGGTCACCATAGCAACACCCACCCGTAGCACGCGCTCCAGCAGGTATATTTCACTGGTCATCCCCAAAGCCAACACTTCCTTTGGCCGCCTCTCCTTCCAGTTCTCTGCTGCCAATGACTGGAACGAATTGAAAAAATCACTGAAGCTGGAGACATATCTCCCTCACTAACTTTAAGCATCAGCTGTCAGAGAATAGTATAGTATGTATAGTATGCTGGACGGTATGGTATGCTGGATGGTATGGTATGCTCGATGGTATAGTATGCTGGACGGTATAGTATGCTGGATGGTATAGTATGCTGGATGGTATAGTATGCTGGATGGTATAGTATGCTGGACGGTATAGTATGCTGGATGGTGGCAGAAACTTCCTTAGGAATCTAAAGACCCAACCTAGATTCAAGCCAATGTCTTAAGTAGCTGAACTTGTTAATACTCCAACCTCTTGAAAGTGACAAACTGACAAGTTTTCATTTTAGCCCGAGAGCCGCCCGCCAGTCAGGAGCCGCCAGAGCCGCCCGCCAGTCAGGAGCCGCCAGAGCCTCCCGCCAGTCAGGTGCCGCCAGAGCCGCCCGCCAGTCAGGAGCCGCCAGAGCCAGTCAGGAGCCGCCAGAGCCGCCCGTCAGTCATGAGCTGCTCGTCAGTCATGAGCTGCCCTTCAGTCATGAGCTTCCCTTCAGTCATGAGCTGCCCTTCAGTCATGAGCTGCCCTTCAGTCATGAGCTGCCCTTCAGTCATGAGCTACCCCTCAGTCATGAGCTACCCCTCAGTCATGAGCTACCCCTCAGCCATGAGCTACCCCTCAGTCTGGAGCTGCCCCTCAGTCTGGAGCTGCCCCTCAGTCCAGAGGCGCCCCTCAGTGGAGTGGGGTCATTTAGGAGGGTCGCCGTTCCTAGGAGGCCACGGAAGCAGGGATTGACTATGGTGGAGTGGGGGCCACGTCCAGCGCCAGAGCCGCCACCGCGGATAGATGCCCACCCAGACCCTCCCCTATAGGTTCAGGTTTTGCGTCCGGAGTCCGCACCTTGGGGGGGGGGGGCACTGTCACACCCTGACCAGAGTTTGCTTTGTATGTTTTATGTTTTGGTTGGTCAGGGTGTGATCTGTGTGGGCATTCTATGTTGTTTGTCTGGTTTGTCTATTTCTGTGTTTGGCCTGATATGGTTCTCAATCAGAGACAGGTGTTTTGCGTTGTCTCTGATTGGGAACCATATTTAGGTAGCCTGTTTTGTATTGTGGATTGTGGGTTATTGTCTATGTGCAGTGTTTGTGTCAGCACTAGTTTTGATTAGCTTCACGTTCGTCGTTTATTGTTTTGTATTAGTTTGTCAAGTGTTCTTCGTTAAATAAATCAAGTATGTATTCATTTCACGCTGCGCCTTGGTCCTCCTCTCTTCAACGTTACGACGATCGTGACAGGAGAGGAGCATGGCCCAACTGCATGGGCTCTGGGATCCTCGATGGAGATGGACAGACGAACGTATGGATTTATATCCTGAAGGTCACCTCTACAGGCCAGCTCCGCCTGAAGTTCCCTGTTGAGCCCTCATCGGTAGACGGTAAGTAAAACAGCCTCACTACATCCACTCCCTGCAGCCATGGTGCGGAACTCGAGTGCATACTCAGCAGCTGAATTGCGTCCTTGTTGAAGTTCTATGAGGAGGTCTTCTATAGGACGACCGGAGGGAGAGTGCTCGAATATCTCTGATGAGGGTGTGGAAATGTCTCGGATCCGAGTTCTGTGCTGTTGGCAGTCCATATGGCGGTGGCCCAATCCAGGGCTTTTCCTGGGAGAAGAGACAGCGAAATTCACCCTGCTCGTCAGTGGAAAAGTTAGTTGGGTTGTGCTTAATGTATTTGCTGCATTGCATCAGATATCCCTGACATTTCCCAGGCGAACCGTTATATTTTCCAGGCATGGGTTTGAACGAAGAAGGGCTATGGGTTACGATACCTGGCATTGGAGGAGTAGGGATAGGCTGGCCGGGGAAGATGGAAAATTTCCTCCATAACCTCTCTAGGGTATGTGGGACGCCTGGCCAACATCTGCTAAAATTGCAGAGCGCCAAATTCAAAATACAGGAATACACATAATAAGCATTCATAAAATATACAAGTGTTATACATTGGCTTAAATATGAACTTCTTGTTAATCCAGCCGTTGTCAGATTTCAAAAAGGCTTTACGGCGAAAGCATATCATGCGATTATCTGAGGGTAGCGCCCCGTATAAAAAAGCATACAAACATTTACCAGCCAAGTAGAGGAGTCACTAAAGTCAGAAATAGAGATAGAATTAATCACTTACCTTTGATTATCTTCATATGGTTGCACTCACAAGACTTCCAGTTACACAGTAAATGTTCGTTTTGTTCGATAATGTCCCTCTTGATGTCCCAAAAACTCTGTTTTGTTGGCGCGTTTTGTTCAGTAATCCAATGGCTCCAAGGCGGTCATAGCAGGCAGAGGAATACATACTAAAAGTACCGGTAAAGTTCGTTGAAACATGTCAAACGATGTTTATTGTCTTTATAATCAATAATATTTCAACCGGACAATACCGTTATCAATAGAAAGGAAAAAGAACAAATGGTGCGCGAATCAGGTCTGCAAAGTTCCTCTGTCCTCTGACCAAAATGGCTGTTTACTCGTCGTTTTTAAAATAAAAGCCTGAAACCATGTCTAAAGACTGATGACATCTAGTGGAAGCCATAGGAACTGCAATCTGATTCCTAACCCATTGGATTCTCTGTAGGCATTGAGTTGAAAAACAGCCACATGAAAATAATTCCACTTCCTGGATGGATTTTTCTCAGGTTTTCACCTGCCAAATCAGTTCTGATATACTCACAGACATTATTTTAACAGTTTTGGAAACTTTAGAGTGTTTTAGAGTGTTTTCTTTACTTTGGGAACGCTTTTACTGCCCCCTACCCAAAGAGGATAAGATCCACTTGCTGGGTTAGGTGCCGCTGTAGCTCCGCTGAATCCATTCCATTTTTTGGGGGTGAGGTATTGTGTAATGAATACTCAAGGAGAAAAAGGTGTAGATTCACACGCAGAGCATGGCAGATGTTTATTAAGCATTCGCAGAAGGAAGGAATCGTGGTCGCAGGCAATGGTCAAACACAGGTAGGCAGTCACAACCAAACAATAACTCACAACCATACAAACAGAAAGAACTGAACTAAATAGGGAGCTGATGGAACCAGGTGAGAAACGAACACAGTTGAAAATCAATTAACAAAAATGAAAGACAGGGCTATGTTCCAGAACACAAAGAAACAGGGCTACGTTCAAGAACACAAAGGAAAAGGACACAAGGTTGACTAAGAAAAGAAAAGCAGAACCTTACAGCTCTGCCTAACTCAGTTGCCGGAGAGCAAGGACATTGCTCAAGGATTTCATCATCTGGTCAATTGTGATTTTAAAACAGTTACAGAGTTGAATGGTTGCAATATGAGAAAACAGGATGGATCAACAACATTGTAGTTACTCCACAATAATAACATAAATGACAGAGTTTAATAAAAATATTATAAACATGCATCCTGTTTGCAACAAGGTATTTAATACTGCAAAAAAATGTGGTAAAGAAATTTGTTTTTTGTCCTGAATACAAAGCATTATGTTTATGGCAAATTCAACACAACACATCACTGAGTACCACTCTTCATATTTACAAGCATGCTCTGAGTATGCTTGTCATTGGAAAGGAAGGGAGTTTCTTAGGATAATAACAAACGGAATGCAGCTATAAGCACAGGCAAAATTCTAGCGGAAAACATTGTTCAGTCTGCTTTCGAACAGACACTGGGAGACAAATTCACATTTAAGCAGGACAATAACCTGAAACACAACTGGAGTTGCTTACCGAGACAACATTGAATGATCCTGAGTGGCCTAGTTACAGTTTTGACATAAATCGACTTGAAAATCTATGGCAAGACATGAAAATGGTTGTCTAGCAATGATCAGCAATCAACTTGACAGAACTTGAAGAATTTTAAAAAGAATAATGGCCAAATATTGTCCAATCCAGGTGTGAAAACTCTTAGAGACTTTCCCCAAAAGACTCACAGCTGTAATCGCTGCCAAAGGTTCTTCCACAAAGTGCTGACTCTTGGGTGAGAATACTTACAGTATGTAAATGAGATATTTCTATATTTCATTTTCAAAAAATGTGCAAACAATAAAATAAAAAAATATTAACTTTATCATTTTGGGGTATTGTGTGTAGATGGGTGAGAAAAACATATATTTAATACATTTTGAATTCTGGTTGTAACACAACATAATGTGGAATAAGTCGAGGGGTATGAATACTTTCTGAAGGCACTGTATATACACTTACAGATCCTGTGTGGCTCAGTAGGTAGAGAACGATGCTTGCAATGCCAGGGTTGTGGGTTTGATTCTTACGGGGGACTAGTATGCAATCACTACAGTAATTCGCTCTGGATATGAGCGTCTGCTAAATTAATTAAGTAAATGTGTTTATGTTTTAGAAAGTTGTAGGTTTTTGTGTGTTTAACTAGCTGGTTAGCTAGCTTAAAGGTATAGTTCACCCAAATTACAAAATTACACATTGGTTTCCTTACCCTGTAAGCAGTCTATGGACAAGGTATGACAGCAATTCATGTTTTGGTTTAGTTTCCCTGGTACTGTTTCCACATGCTAAAGTTCTAGCATTTGTGGCACATTCTGTTGCCAGCAACATTGATCGGCAATATTGCGTCAGAAAATGACCAGTGTATCATCAGCTTTAGTCTGCAGAATAGCACACAATACCAAAGCTACATGATCACACATGTAGCATGATCCAGGTTAGTTAAAAGCGTTATTTACCACTTTTGCGTATTCTGGCATCCGTCGAAGTGAGGGTTGTTTGGTTACAGCTGATTGGTCAGTCAACACTAGTCAAAACCAATCCAAATGACAACTGTGTGGATCGTTACTTTACATTGGTCTTACTGTACTGTCTAGCCTCCAGAAATCATGGGCTAATGTGCTGGCATCGTTGGACTCCCAGTGTGAGCTCTGACATAGACAGAAGACGAAATTCAGACAGATTATGATGCCACATTATCACTGCAATGCAGCTTCCTAAATACCATTTCGTCCTCTGCACCTTAACCAAGCTCTATACCTTCCGATCTCTCCTCCAGATTCTTCATAGGAAAATCATGTTTCAGTGATTTGAATGTTAATTTGAATATTTTGCTTACTCAGTTTCAATAAGAGCCTGGGAGTGCTGTCACCCCAGCCACCCTAAGTATGAATATGATGAAGCAGACAATGAGCATGAGGAGGGGCATGATAAAACCAAGTAGGCTGTTTCTAAAAAAAGAACGAGTAATTAGTGAATATCGTTGTAGAGGAGTATGGTGAATTAGAAGCCTGCTGGATCATGTAATTAAGAGTAGCCCTGTCTCATCCACAGCACTGAGAGGAGGGTTCTGTAGGGATACTGCAATAGCAGCATCCCTTGGATCTCAGTGTGGGAAATATAGTAACCACAATGGCCATGCCTTCATCTTGACTACTTTAACGCTTGTGGAAAACATGCTAAATATATTTCACAAAAATATTAAGATTGTGTATGATCATGACAATAATATGTTTGCCTTTAAATCAATGTGTGCATTTACAATTCTAAATTTTAATTGAGGGTTAAATCAGACATTAAAGAGGCATGGCTAGCAAGCTGATCATCCGTTTATTATATCGACAGACGAGCACATGTGCCATCTCCCCTCTGTAGGAAGTGTGTATGTGGGAGTAGGTTGTAGACAGTGTGTTGGTGTATGGGGGAGGGGGGTCTCCAGCAGAGTTGCTGAGCCATTCTTCTGCCTGAGAGCAGCAGTTTAGTCGGCCCCGATTGGAGCTCCAGACATATAGTGGCTTTTCTCTACTCTATGAATCTGTTGAAGGGAGCAGTAGAGAGGCATCTCTAAACGGACAAGTGGTGCACGTGCTGAGGGCTCAAAGCTCAATGATTCACTGTGTTGTGTATGTGTCATGGAGCCAGAATCCACCCACTGAGCTTGGTTTCACCTGGCCCTGAGCTTGGTTTCACCTGGCCCTGAGCTTGGTTTCACCTGGCCCTGAGCTTGGTTTCACCTGGCCCTGAGCTTGGTTTCACCTGGCCCTGAGCTTGGTTTCACCTGGCCCTGAGCTTGGTTTCACCTGGCCCTGAGCTTTGTTTCACCTGGCCCTGAGTTTGGTTTCACCTGGTCCTGAGCTTGGCTCCAGGAGAGCATACTAACAATACACCCTATGTTATCAGCTTCTCACATGTGCGTCTATGCAAATGTTTAAAAAATGGTTGGTTAAGATTGGTTGATGATAGGTGCCTTAAGCTTACATTGGCTCAATTTATGGCAAAGGGAGTCATCTGCTCTTATTTCTTCAAATCTACTTTTTTCTTCTTTTTTTTTTTTACATTGTATGGTTTATATAACCATTCGATGAATTCTACTTTAGATTAATATCAGTCCCCATAAATAGCTAATTGAAAGAATAGAGGAAAAAGGTCTGCTTAAATAGCTGCCTTAGAGAAGAGAGGGATTTATAATAGAATGGATCTGAGAGAAAGCAAATAACAACAGATATGAAGTCATAAATAAAGTATTTAGATGACTGACAGCACCACATTAAAGGCTGGCCTTTTAAACAAATTGGGTGCTCAGAGAGGCATATTGCCTGTGTGCTACAACATGTTTTGTAGCTCAGCTATATAACCACTGTGACAAAGAACTAGCACAAGCCACAGGACATTATGCCAATGACTCCAACAAGCTCAGATAATGGGTTCCCTGATAATAATGAAAACTGTGAGCTATGGAATACCATTATGAATTGTTGTAAACAGAGTAGTGTACATAAATGAATGAGCAATGCTCAGAATTTATCGTCATGCCAATCTATCTGATGCTGGACTGCAGTTTGTTTTGTGCCTCCCTTTTTATGGAGCAATGAAAACAGGCTAAATTAGATCCAGTGTGCAATAATGAACTTTAAAGTACTCATCCAACACCTACCATGTTCTGCAATGGGGAGCAGAGGGTAAAAGTATCTCCTGTTCACTGGTTTGAAACACACCCAAATATTTCTCATTCTATTACAGTATATCACTGGTGTTGATTTCCAACACCTTAATGAACTGTAAAAGTCCTATACTTGAGTAATGCCAATGGAATAAAGGTTAGGTCCCACGATAAAGGATTTAAATAGCTAAAGTAATCCAATAATTAAATAGAGTCATTGTGATGTTGCTCTTTTTATCATCTGGTGCTGGCTTCGAATAATATCATTATTCAGCAACATATTACATTTTATTATGTTTACATTATGAGGCACTATCGTATTTATTGTGTCTGAAAATGTTGTCATCAAGCCTCTTATGGAATGGCTGTGAAGAATCTGCTGCCCTGGGACTAATAAAAGCAATTAATTATAATACAAGAGAAGACAGCTACCAAAGGGCAATGAAGGCTGTTTAAACTACTGTATAGGTTAAAGAGATGCAAGGACCTCCTCATGGGTGTGCCATGGTTGTGAACAGCCTATTATGTTTGCAATAAGTCAGTGGTGGTGGTTCTTGAGCGGCAGAGAGAGAGAGAGGAGAGAGAGAGAGAAGAGAGAGAGAGGAGAGAGAGAGGAGAGAGAGAGAGAGAGAGAGAGAGGAGAGAGAGAGAGAAGAGAGAGAGAGAGAGAGAGAGAGAGAGAGAGAGAGAGAGAGAGAGAGAGAGAGAGAGAGAGAGAGAAGAGAGAGAGAGAGAGAGAGAGAGAGAGAGAGAGAGAGAGAGAGAGAGAGAGAGAGAGAGAGAGAGAGAGAGAGAGAGAGAGAGAGAGAGAGAGAGAGAGAGAGAGAGAGAGAGAGAGAGAGAGAGAGAGAGAAGAGAGAGAGAGAGAGAGAGAGAGAGAGAGAGAGAGAGAGGAGGAGAGAGAGAGAGGGGTGAAGGAGAATGCAGCAGGAATGTGTATGACGCAGACAGAACAGGGCAAAGCAAACAGCCCTCAGCCCTCGTGCCACCCTGGTACGTGTGGACCTGGCTGGCTGGCTGGCTGGCTGAGGAGAGCCGTGTTAGGGAAAGATGGACGAGAGTCTATTAGCATAATCTTAATACAGATTCTGAAGGAGGCTCCAGTTTTAGCGTATAAGACAGGAACTCTGCTACCTCCAGCTCTTTGCATTATGTGTGAAGTGTTTTGTGCCAATGCTAACATTCTATACAGTAGGCTAAAGCCAGTTCCATTTACATGTAATATTCTAAATATAAAAGTTGTTTTTATATAATTGCCACTGTTATTGTGCTATGGTAAATTTGTTGAAACAATCAGTTGGGTGTTATTTAAAAAATAGTGCTGATTACTGTGGTGTTATGATAGCCACTTTGAAAACATCTAACTCTAACCCCAGAGGGGTAGTATGGGACAGCGCTCTCCAACCATCTGCCTTCTGTCACTGGACCCTAATTAACTGCAACCAAACCTTTGTTAGGTAGGCTGAGAGTACAATAGCACTGACAGCAACAAAACAGCACGTTTTTTTGCAAGGAAATAAAAGGCACTGAGAATTGCTCAGGTGGGTCCACTTGAATAGGTTGCCAAGCATGGGCTAAAGAAATTCAAGATTTATTTTCAATCGACATTGTCATTAACCAAATTGATTACATGAATGTAATGGCAAGGCAAACCATGTATTGATGTATGTCAATGAATAAGACTGACCTTTACAAGTGTGTATTCAAGACGGCCAACTGCTCTATGATTTTTTTATTAAAACAATTAAAATGATCTATAGTAGGCATTTCTGTGAATCACATGGACTTAGGACCTACCCTTATATAGCCAACCACCTGCCTACTCTAGTCTATCCCATGGGTAATGAGCTTTCACCATCTGACTGCCTATTGAGATGTATGCTTTTCATCCTCTGAGTAACGAGGAGTTACAATTCCATCTCATTAGATTCAAAAAGTAGTGTTAATTCACGAATAATACAACTTCCATGTTTGGTTAATGAGAGTAGTCAGGAGGACTAAGGTATCTCTTGCATGAAAACAACAGCTCACGCGACGGCTTCACTTTCACTTGTTTTGAATTCGCTGTCCAAGGTTCTGAAATGTGTTTTCCCGAAGCTACGTCACGTGACTTCGCTGTCTCGCTCAGCTCACTGTTTTCGGGAGATTTCACGTGAGAATACGACAAACCACCTCGCGCACGCTATAATTATCTTCCTTTGCCAGTCTCCGTTTAAATTCATAGTCGGTCTGTTTTTTCTTTATTTTGGGGTAGAAATGTGGGAATTGAAGCCCTAAAATCTCCTCAACGAATTTAGGATGATACATCCGTGTTCTATGTTTTGTTTCTCTCTTTTTGTACTTCATGCCAACATGGTAAATGCAGGGGCAGAGCGGGCTACTGCTTGTCCGCAATCAGAAAGTCCACGTCTGTCTCTGTACCGGGTTTAAGAGGATGTAAGGAACAAGTAGCTTTTTTCAACCAAAGTCTCCTTATAAAAATGCAGAAGGCAATACGACTGAATGATGGTCATGTCACCTACCTGGGTCTTTTGGCAAAGAAGGATGGTACGAGGCGAGGTTGCTTGAGCAAAAGGAGCTCAGACAACACAAAATGGCACACAAAGTGGTTCGCTTTATTCCAAAATATGCTGTTTTATTTTGAGAGCGAGTCCAGCTCTCGACCTGCGGGATTATACCTGTTGGAGGGATGTGTGTGTGACAGGGCGCCGTCACCTAAACCTTCACAATCATCCAAAGAGTGTTTAGAAAAGCAGGTAGGAATAACACACATACAAGTTCACAACGTTGTTTCATTTGTCTTTTTTACGACTGTAAAGTTATAGGTTGTCATTGAATACACATGAATGATGCACGAGTTACCGGCGTGCAGATATCCTCATGAGTTTGAAAGCAGGTTATCATGTGAATCAGACGGTTCAGTGTTATGAGTACATGTAGCATATATATTTTTGGAAAAAGTCCCCCCCCCCCCCCCCATTATTTATGCTATTTATCCTATCCCTCTTTATCCACAGCAAGTATTACATTACAGTCCAGTTAAATTATAACCTACAGTTGGCCTCTACCAGATTCAATAAAGAACTGTTTGCTCAGCGTGCGTGTGTTATGTAATCTGTGCATCGGCTTAATGATTCCATTATAAACACCTAATTGAATACCGAGCTGCCTCGCGGTTTCCTGCATTGTTTTTATTGTATTTTATTAACAAGTATTTATTCGGTTTTGCTGCATTGTGCCTATATAGTGTCGATTATTTGAGACAAAAAAACAGGCAATGTATTGGCAATTATGTATTTCTACATGGTCTACAGGCCTACATGTTTAAACAAAACATGTGGTTGATATGGAACTATTATTGTCAAACCAAATGTTATCTCACAGTGAAGTTTGGTGACACTGTTTTCTTTTTTCAAGAAAATTGCGCTAAAGGTATTGCGTACCACAGTCGCCATCTTGTGGAAACTTGACGTAATATCACTGTTTGACGTATTGATATAACTCTCGCACTGTTTTTATTAATAGCATCCTACCTCGGCAACTGAGTCTGCAGCAAATATTGTTAAGTAACAAGACCGTACGCCAAAACAACGGGCATGGGGTCTTCGTCACTATTGTTTTTATGTTTTGGTACACTGTATTTTGCTCTCAGAGAAATGGGATGAGTTATTCCTTCACATTGGGATCAGAGGATGAGGCTGTTCAAATCTGGAAGAAAAAATAAAACATAATCGTTTGTGTTGATTGGCTTCTACTGTCTATGATGCTGCAACCTGGTCTCAGATCATTTCGTTATTCTTTATGTAAATCCGAGACACTCCATTTAGTATGATATGTTACGTTTCATGTAGTATGTATTAATTTGTGGATGTTCATCACCCATTTCCTATAGGCTGCAACCTGGTCTCAGAGCATTTTGTATTATTCTGTTAGTAAATCCGAGGCACTTTAAGGTTAGGGTTAAGTTTAGGAGATAGTTTAAAGGGTTAAGGTTAGTGTTAAGTTTAGGCGTTAGGTTAAAGGGTTAGGGTTAGCTAACATGCTAAGTAGTTGCAAAGTAGCTAAAAAATACATTTCCTCTCCAGTACTTTTAACTAATGAAACATATGATTTACAATGCTGGAGAAGCCTAAACCTGTAGAAGTAGACACCATAAGATCCTACTTCCTTACTTCAATAAGATGGTTAACTGATACTTTTCAGCTTCTTATATGGCTCATCTTGTTTAACATTCCTTACAAAAAACAGTAATGAAAAACAGAATAATTCATGGTGCTGCAATCTTTGTGTTCTCTATTACTGAAAAGAAAAGTTCATATTGTGCACATGAAGGATGATGTAATGATTGTGGAATGTTTTGTGTGTAGGATCATTGAATTGAGGCTCTATCTGCTAGTAGTTCTGTTTACTTCTGCTCTGTCTGCAGTCCCTATCCATGTCTGTATAGGCTGCAGTCCAAAGTGAGTCCAGGCCTTTCCTGTGAACAGCTGTCCCTGTGCTGACAAAGCAATATGTGGCATATTGGCTAATATTTTGCTCTTCCAGTTCCCCTCATTAGAGAATGAAAACTCCTTATATTATGAACGTGCAAATTGTTTCAGAGGAATTTGTCAGGAATTTCCTTCTTTTGATCCATCCTTTTCAACTTGATTTTTGGAAGGCTTACGACAACAAAACACAAGGTTATAATGTTGTTTTGATAGTCTGTGAGTCTGTATTTGTGAAGGAATGATCCATTCTCATCTGTCTTACTCCATAGCTGCCAGAGTCAACAGGCTCTGTTCACAACTCAATACAATGTTACATAGCTCAGAATATATTTGTCACACCCCATTGCATCCTACTAACATCTCCAAGCCAACATACATTACTTCTCATAGCAATTGTTTATTCAAAAACAAGGACACCACCGGATTCTCACATTAGTGAGTGTTCATTGGCCAGTCAATGTGAGCGATGAGCAATAAATAATAAATGATACGTAATTTCTTTAATATAGAAGAATGAGCAGTATATGTATGCCTTATGAGTATGCATAACCATAGAACATGCACCTTGTTTGCACACCAATAGCAAGTTCATCCTGAATGATAAGATATAGGATGGCACAGAGACAGTCAACCGCCTAAATCTGTGATAACCCTAGGATTTGAGATGTAGACTTTTAAAGTTCAATCGAGTTTAAGGCTTAACTGAATGAACAACGGAGACAAAATACAATATGAAAGTTGATTAAAATAGGTTGGGGGAGTGGACTCGTCTCAGAGGGAAGATCCTTTGATGCCAAGTAGTTCTAAACTAAATATTATCTTCAATAGTCATGGTATGCTGGTTTGTAATCAATGTACTGTACTATTCATATAACCATATTTATCTCACCCTCATTTCTGCCCTCACACATTGGCAGCTTTAATCGAAATTTGACTGTGAAGTAAAATTCAATGATGCAGGTCGTTGTGAAGTTTGACAGCTTAAGGGGCCACCATATTGATGAAAGCTCAGAAAGATGGGTGCCTGTGCTTTCTAAAGAGAGTGTTAATGCCCCAGGTAGAATGACAGGTCAGTAGACGTTTTTGCCTTTCTTCTATTTGCATCAAAATCAGGAGTTTGAATGACCTTTGATCTGTTAACTCATTACAATTCTGGATTTGAGCGTTTATTCCCACATTCAATTTATCCCCAAATGTCGTTGTCTAAAGATGATAAGGTATTTTAGCCCATGGTTCATATGGCAACCCTATTTGCAGGGAACTGCAGAGAGTATCTGTGTGTTGTCGCGCCTCCACTCCCTTCCACTATTAACACAATCAACCGCTATCTGTTGTAAATGTGCTCCTTGCACTACTTCAGAGGGGTCAGGGCCCATTGGGGAACAGTAGCATTTTACAGCATTCGGCAACCAGTGATGGCTGATGTATTTCTGTTCTGGTTTTTTCGTATCAATCTAAAAAATGTTAGCTGACATAGTGATTGTCAGTGTCTAACATAAAAAGAGGAAAACTGCTGATGCATAACCAAAATATGAAATTACACCTTGTGTATTCTACTATTCTAACACTCAACAATAAGTTCAGACCCTGATTGACTTCCTAAAAAAACATTGAAAGTGTGTGTGTTATGATTCAGCTGTTGACATAAAGCATGAAGTAGGCTGTGTGTTAAACAAGCCACTCTCTCTGCTTTTAGAGAGAGGATGAAGGAAAACTACAACAACAACAAGCATGCATCCCTGAAAAAAATAGATCCGATGATCTTTGAAGGAAGGATGAATACCATTCAGCCATGAATAGTGATGAGGTGCAGGTTGATGGGTTCCTGTTGGCCAAAGATTAGGCTGGGCATTCGCTCAACATGGCTGCTGCCAAAGTACACACTAGGAGTCACATTTTTAACCTTGAGTGTGATTCCAATGTGTGAGATGTGATAATGTAGGCTGTTCTTTTGCCAAGCAGCGCTGATCTTTTCCTATCTTGCCATGCCAATCATTGTGTGTTTTGGTGTATTTGGTGTATATTTTCTAAAGAAAAGTGCACTGAGATTCTTATTTGAGGAAAGAAAAGTTAGCATATGTTAATGATGTAAATGTACAACAGTTAAGACATTTACTATATGTACAAAACAGGGTCTGGCAAGGTCTGAAATTAACTTTTAATCCACCAGATAATGTGGATGGTCTATGATTGTTAAGTGACTGTGATGGTTCGTACACAGACCTATTGGTGCTGGGGAATTCAGTGTAGAGAAGGCCAGCTTAGTTAAAATGGAGTGAGACAAGTAGCGCTAAGAGCCTATCCATTCGCACAGAGTGGAGTTGCTAGGTAACAGGTAGTGCACCGTTATGTAATTGGCAGTGCCTCCAGCTTACATGTCTTATGGCTTTTCCTCCTGGGATCCGGAGCCAGCCAGGCAGCCAGGCGGTCAGACAGCCGCTCAGGCGGTAACGCGGTCAGGTGGCCAGGCGGTTAGGCGGCCAGGCAGCCAGACAGTCAGGAGAGGCTTTCTACTAAAATCCCCATTGATCGAGCTGGTGGGTGAGGATGTGGGTTTCCTTTCCCCACCCTCATTTGTGCAATGTACTCCCCTAATGTCAACAATGAGAAAGGGTACACACAAGCTTAGATTGTGAGAGGGTTCATGGTTTCAATGATGTGTGTATGCAGCACACAGATTTTTTTTGGCCAGAAATACTCTTCATAATCTTCTGTTAAAATATTATTTTTGTGTAACTATGTTTGTGTTGCAGCTGCTATACTGTGCATTGTCTGAGCTTTTCGTTGCATTTTGTGGTTATAATATGATAGCTCATTTAGATTTCTATGGATTGAGAAAATACTTTTTCTCATACATTAAAAAACAAAGAATCCAAATGCCGCTTTACCCATGCAATGTAGTAATGTGTTTTAGAGCTAATTAAGCCTTTGTTTTTTCTGTGTGTTTCAGTACTACTTCACTGTAAATTTCACCCATGAAAACCAGAAAGCCCTGGAGTTGCGTACAGAGGATGTCAAGGACGGTGATGAATGGGTGGCTGCAATAACACATGCCAGGTACCAGGCCTCTATTGCAACCTGTCTACCCAGTCAACACCTACATTAACACACACATGTGCTATTATTGATGTCTACTGTATGGATGGGTGTAATCTCTTAGATAAGGCATGATGTATGGTTTGAAATGTACAATTTGACTCTGTTGAGATGTGATAGAACTGTCATGCAGCATTAAGGCAATGTTTTTGACATACATTTCTGGGGGCAAATGCTGTAGAAAACCTGATAGGGACCTTGAGAAGGATGTTTAAACATTAGTGTCACCTGAGGTAATAGTTTGTATGCAGCTGATGTTAAACCGTATTCCTGATATACTCTGGTTTCAGGTGTTGTTATTGAACTGTTAGTAGTAAATCGGTATTGTGTAATTTCAGTTGAATGAAACAGGGTGACTGGTGACGTAGCTTACTGTATAATAATCATTGTGAAATAAGAAGTGCTGTTGTGATGATTGGTGGTCTATTGTGACTGTGGATTTGGGCACTGCTCTGAGGATATTCTTAACAATATGGCCCTGCTGTATTTTGGTTGGTTATCTGCTGAGACATGTGCAGCAATGTACTGTAGCTACACTTCACTGAGCACAAAGGCTATTAATAGTTACGTCACTGCATTATGAGGCTGTTCATAGACCTGAGGTCTGTATGGGTACACATGTGTATGTAGGGCAGGGGTTGAGTGGTGGATGTATACAGTCTGCATGGTGGAGCATACAGTCTTGAGTGTGTCTATCTGGACCTCTGAAAGTATGGAAACATGTCTGTGGAGAGTTGCTGCAGTGTGTGTGAGTGTGTGTTTCCTGTCCACAGTTACAGGAACCTGGCCACGGAGCACGAGACGCTCATGCAGAAGTATCTCCATCTAATTCAGATCGTGGAGACAGAGAAAACGGTTGCTAAGCAACTTCGACAACAGATAGAGGATGGGGAAATAGAGATTGAACGGCTAAAATCAGAGGTAATATTCATAATGATTATTTCTGCCTCGGTGGGGGATTGTTATGTTTTTGCCATACTGAACAGGAAATGGATTGGAGCTTGTGTGGGATCTAGGGCAACTACAGTACAGTTAAATGTCTCTCAGGAGCACCGCTCAAGATTTCTAGGATTTTGTCATCTGACTAAAATGGATAATGACTGTACTAGTTGTTTCTTTATGTCTATATTATTGAATAATACGAGAGAGAGAGAGAGAGAGAGAGAGAGAGAGAGAGAGATTGGGATAGATTGGGAGGGACGCTCTCTCACAAAGAGATGTGTGCAGACCCACCGGGCTCCACTTTGCATCTCCACTCATAAATAATCCCTCCAATAAAACTATGCTCCCTGCTGTATTCTTCAGATCAAATAGTCATTTTACTTTAATGTGCAAATGTGGGGCTTGAAATGAAATGGTGTGCTGAATATGCATGAACAAGGCTTTATTATACAGAGTGCTATCCCCCCCACAACATAACAATAAACCCTTTCAGCCTATACAAAGTAAATGGGGACACTTACCTTCAGACAGTTCTGAGTAGCTCCCAGCTCTTTTGTGCAGCACATTTATGGCTTTTCTATGTACAGCAGCACAGTATCACACAGTGTGAGTCTGCATTTCTAACCAATGGAAATGAGTGCTGATGTAGAGATATGAGCCAAGTGAACAGAGTTAGTATTGCCACCACTACTACCACATGTCAGAGCTGGCAGCTTTGACAGCCTCTAATTTCATTTGACACAGTCACTTTGTTAATACGCTGTCAAGTGAGGAGGAAACTTGGAGAGCAGGTTGTGAGTGATGATGACTGGTGGATCTTGTCTGTGGCTGTCCTCTCTGTCAGATTTCCGGGCTGCACAAAGACAATGGGAAGATCCAGTCGAGTCCAACAGCTGAACCCAGTGAAGATGATGACTCTGAACTCAAGAAAATAAAAAAAGTACATATTTACACAAAATATGTTCTACTCTATTTTCAGTGTATTTGCCAATGATGCAGGAAAAAAACTCACCTTCCATTCCCCGTGATTCCCGTGGTCCGCTAGGTGCAGAGTTTCCTACGAGGCTGGATGTGCAGGAGGAAGTGGAAGACCATCATCCAGGACTACATCCGGTCTCCCCACGCCGAGAGCATGAGGAAGAGGAACCAGGTGGTGTTCAGTATGCTGGACTCTGAGGCTGAGTACGTCCAGCAGCTCCACATCCTGGTCAACAATTTCCTCCGACCGCTCCGTATGGCCGCCAGCTCCAAGAAACCACCCATCACCCATGACGACGTCAGCAGCATCTTCCTCAACAGGTGTGCAGCTGTAGATGATCACGCCAAGCTAACCACTCACACTGCTGTCTCTCACCTCTCTCAGGGAGACAGTGATATGACTGTCTCAATGCTGTAGGATTGTATGTTCATGCATTACAACTATGGTCGATAATGAAAATATAATAACCCTGAGATGTGATGGCATTATGCTGTGTCAAAGCCTCATTCTAAGATGTTTCTTTTGTATTTTATTTAACCTTTATTTATATAGGTAAGTCAATTAAGAACAGATTCTTATTTGCAATGACGACCTGTCAAGAGGCAAGTGCAGCGGTATAAAATCTTAACACACTTGCACATACAGGCATATTCACTGTTGCATGTTTGAATCCTTTTCACCTAACTATGGCTAGTGTATATTTTTCTCAGAATGGACACTTAACATCTTGTTAATTTCCCCTTTACTTTAGTGAGACCATCATGTTTCTGCATCAAATATTCTACCAAGGGTTGAAAGCAAGAATAGCAAGCTGGCCAACATTAGTTTTGGGTAAGCTGACTAAAGTGCTTTTTTCAGGGAATGGATGGATGAATATGATAATACTATGTCCCAATTGACCTCATACATCATCTATCAATCTCTCATTCACTTGTTGGTCCTCTCTCTTCACAGCTGACCTGTTTGACATCCTGCTGCCAATGTTGAACATCTACCAGGAGTTTGTGAGGAACCACCAATACAGTCTGCAGATCCTGGCACACTGTAAACAGAACCGAGACTTTGACAAGCTGCTGAAGCAGTATGAGGCCAAGCCAGACTGTGAGGATAGGACTCTGGAGACCTTCCTCACCTACCCCATGTTCCAGGTAGGCATACAGTACTGTACATTCCACTGTCTTCTCATTGACTGTCCAGTCCCCGTCTCTCAGCTCAAACAGCTCTCTCTCTCTTCAGACAAATGCTCCTCCATTGATCACCAACAACAGAGCAGATATTTGTCTCACATGAATATCCCTGTTGTTATTTTCATAAACACATAAACTGGTTGTTTGTGAAGCTCAGGGTTTCATAATGGCTCTTTTCTGGCAAGGCATGCAGTTTCAGTGCAGTCTGCTCCACTGGGGTCTACTTTGGACTCTGCTGTGTTGGTAATACATTTCTGCTGATGACTGTGGATGTGCATAGAGCTCCCCACTGATCTGCTGCTACGAGTTTGTGTATGTGTGTGTGTTTGCACGCAATCTTGTATGCAAGTGTGTGTGACTCACCTGCCCCTATTCATTCCCTGTCATTCCAGATTCCCCGCTACATTCTTACACTCCATGAGCTCCTGGCCCACACACCACATGAGCATGTGGAGAGGACGAGTCTGGACTATGCCAAGTCAAAGCTGGAGGAGCTGTCCAGGTATACCTGCCTTACCACCTTATTGCACCAAGCAGCACACAGGACACCCCAGTTAATCAGCGCTTTCCTAAGTTGTTCAACAGAAACGCAGTAGGATAATTGCTTACTGTACAGAATGTATACACACTGACAAAGTGAATACAATGACATTCCAAATCTGCACCTAGAATCATGCATGATGAGGTGAGCGAGACAGAGAACATCAGGAAGAACCTGGCCATTGAGCGCATGATCGTAGAAGGCTGCGAGATCCTCCTTGACACCAGCCAGACATTCGTCAGACAAGGTAAGCCCCCAGAGAAGATCCACAAAGGAACCCCAGATCCCACATAAGGACACTATCATAGAGATGGATTTTCTGCCTCTCAACTGTTTGACTGCCAGCCCCTTTGTGTTCTCACAACTTCAAACATCCATAGCCCTACCTGAGCCTCCATAAGGGAAAGACTTAACCAGAGGGTTGGGCCATATAATCCTGTCTGTCTCTGAAGAACAGCATGTACTGAAAGTGGGCCAAATCTTTCATTTCCAAGGGTAATTAGACTGTTAGGAGGCAATACGACGATGAGTCAGGGTTTGTAAATGTCATACATCCCCAACAGTCTTTGATGGACGTTTAAAGAAGAAGAGGCAAAACATATAGAGAAATGGTTTAACCCTATAGTATGTATATATCCCCCCAGTCAGTGAACAGGTGAGGGGAGGCCTCTCCCAGTCTTGCAGTACAGTTGATCTGTGGGCCTCTCGTCACTGACAGGGCCCCCTGCTGTCTCTCTCCCCCTCCTGCCATACAGGCTCTCTCATCCAGGTGCCAATGAGTGAGAAGGGCAAGATCACCCGTGGGCGACTGGGCTCTCTGTCTCTGAAAAAGGAGGGGGAGAGGCAGTGCTTCCTCTTCTCTAAGCATGTCATTATCTGCACCAGGGGCTCTGGAGGAAAACTGCACCTCACCAAGGTGGGTGTGCCCTGGGCTGCTGAGCCTGCTATACAATCTCTCAAGATGCATCATTGACCAAACTCCTAGAGCTTAATGTAAAATCAAATAACATTCAGGGGATACAATACACAGATGAGGCTTTAGTTAATACACAGCAAATTGGCCGTACCTTTTTAGTGTAACATTTTTTGTTTATTCAGGTGTTAAATTAACACTCATGATGTGTAAAGTGTAAAAGAACCCCAGTGTTAGTGTTATTAACCACTGTTAAATAAAAAACATTATTTTTCCCAGAATTCTCTAGTGCTGGTTGGTTTTTAGAATTGTTTGTTTCAATATCTATGTTTTTGCATGTACATTGATTGATTAATTAATCTTATGCTACTCATACATAAATAACATACACTACCATTCAAAAGTTTGGGGTCACTTAGAAATGTCCTTGTTTTTGAAAGAAAAGCTAATTTTTTGTCCATTAAGATAACATCAAATTGATCAGAAATACAGTGTAGACATTGTTAATGTTGTAAATMACTATTGTAGCTTTTTATGGAATATCTACATAGGCGTACAGAGGCCCATTATCAGCAACCATCACTCCTGTTTTCCAATGGCATGTTGTGTTAGCTAATCCAAGTTGATCATTTTATCATCAGTCCAAGTTCATCAAAATGATGAACTTGGACTGGCAGCTACATTAAACTTCTCTTGGGCACGTGAGACGGTAGCGTCCCACCTCTTCAACAGCCAGTGAAACTGCTGGGCGCCAAATTCAAATACAGAAATAAAATCATTATAAAAATTCAGAAAACYAAACATATTTTACATAGGTTTAAAGATTAACTTCTTGTGAATCCAACCACGGTGTCAGATTTAAAAAATGCTTTACGACGAAAGCATACATTACGATTATGAGAAACATAGCCCACAAGACAAATCATTACAAACAGTAGCCAGCCAGATAGAACAGTTACACAATTTAGAAATAGAGATAAAATTAATCCCTTACCTTAGATGATATTCATATGGTTGCACTCAGCAGACATTCATTTACTCAATAAATGTTCCTCTTGTTCGATAAAGTCTCTTTATACCCAAAAACCTCAGTTTTGTTCGCGCGTTTTCTTCAGTAATCCACAGGCTCAAACGCAGTCAAAATAGGAAGACAAAAAAAATCCTAATTGTAAACGTAAAGTTCATAGAAACATGTCAAACAATGTTTATATTCAAACCTCAGGTTGTTTTTAGCCTAAATAATGGATACTATTTCAACCGGACAATAACATTGTCAATATAAAATGTAAACAAGAAGCGCACTCTCTCGGTTGTGCGCAAGAAAAAGCTCCGTGAAACTTTAGGGTCCACTCATTCAGACTGCTCTTACTTCCTAATTTTTCAGAATACAAGACTGAAACACTTTCTAAAGACTGTTGACATCTAGTGGAAGGCATATAAACTGCAAGTTGAGTCCTAAGTCAAGAGATACTGTAATGGCATTGAATAGAAAACTACAAACCAAAACKAAAACTTCCTGAATGGATTTTCTCAGGTTTTCGCCTGCCAAATCAGTTCTGTTAAACTCACAGACACTATTTTAACAGTTTTGGAGACTTTAGAGTGTTTTCTATCCAAATCTACCATGCATATCATATCTTCTGGGCCCGAGAAACAGGCCGTTTAATTTGGGCATGCATTTCATCCAAAATTCCGAATGCTGCCCCACACCCTAGAGAAGTTAAATAGTACCTACAAAACACCAGTCTCAACGTCAACAGTGAAGAGGTGACTCCGGGATGCTGGCCTTCTAGGCAGAGTATCTTTTATTTTTATTGACCAGTCTAAGATATGGCTTTTTCTTTGCAACTCTGCCTAGAAGGCCAGCATCCCGGAGTCGCCTCTTCACTGGTGTCGTTGAGACTGGGGTTTTGTGAGTACAATTTAATGAAGCTGCCAGTTGAGGACTTGTGAGGTGTCTGTTTCTCAAACTAGACACTCTAGTGTACTCTTCTTCTTGCTCAGTTGTGCACTGGGGCCTCCCACTCCTCTTTCTATTCTGGTTAGAGTCATTTTGCGCTGTTATGTGAAGGGAGTAGTACACAGCATTGTACGAGATCTTCAGTTTCTTGGCAATGTCTCGCATGGAATAGCTTTCATTTCTCAGAACACCAATAGACTGATGAGTTTCAGAAGAAAGTTATTTGTTTCTGGCCATTTTGAACCCACAAATGCTGATGCTCCAGATGCTCAACTAMTCTAAAGAAGGCCAGTTTTATTGCTTCTTTAATCAGAACGACACTTTTCAGCTGTGCTAACATAATTGCAAAAGGGTTTTCTTATGATCAATTAGCCTTGTAAAATGGTAAACTTGGATTAGCTAACTCAACGTGACATTGGAACACAGGAGTGATGGTTAGTGATAATGGGCCTCTGTACGCCTATATAGATATTCCATTAAGTCGATCAGCCGTTTCCAGCTGCAATAGTCATTTACAACATTAACAATGTCTACACTGTATTTCTGATCAATTTGATGTTATTTTAATGGACAAAAAATTTGATATTCTTTCAAAAGCAAGAACATTTCTAAGTGACCCCAAACTTTTGTACACTAGTGTACATTTTTCTATACTCATCCAATCTGTTACGTGGACTTATTGCACCCATTACTGAAATGGTTGTCCAGTTAAGTTGGTTCATATCTTAGTCTTCCCAACCTTGCAGTCATTCATTCAAAATGTTAGATATACCCACTCTGGCTGGATTCCAATAGGAATTGCACATCACTTTGCAAGCCATCATAATGTGACTTTCAGGCCTGAAAACCTTGAGTTTCAGGCCACTGTATTAGGTTAAAACTAGGCCCTTAAAAGAAGGCCTTATTAATTAATAAATCCTTTTACTGCACTGGGCTAAATCAGGGTCACACAGAGTGTTTCTTGGTAGTCTTAAACAAATCTACTTTGTAACAAAAGTATACACCTCACACACATGTTTATAGGTAAAAAAAACAAAAAAACACCTGTACCATGTCAGATATAGAGTTAAAATGTGTACATTGTAAGTTTTCATCCCAAAATTATACTTTATATACATCACAGAAGACTGAAATAAAATAAAAAACCGTTTGACATAGAAACACCGGATTTCCAGCTGGTTTTTGTAAAGGTTTATTAATTATGAAATGATGATAAGTATTAATACAATTCCACCCATGAGGCCACAAGAGGGCGATTTAAAAATATATATATTTGACCTTTATTTAACTAGGCAAGTCAGTTAAGAACAAATTCTTATTTTRGATGACAGCCTAGGAACAGTGGTTTAAATGCCTTGTTCAGGGGCAGAATGACAGATTTTTACCTTGTCAGCTCAGGGATTTGATCTTGCAAGCTTTCAATTACTAGTCCAACACTCTAACCACTAGGCTACCCTGCCGCACCAGTTTTGGTCAGTTGGTCATTTGACTGTATCTGATTTCATCTGTTTATTGACCTGTAGTCCTACACGTGTTGAAAGTTGTTGAGCTACATAATAATGTCAGTGATATTGTTATTGATTATTCAGTAGTGGAGGGGATTTATGGAATGTGGTTGTGAGTGTGCTAATGCATATTGTTGTTCTCAGAATGGCGTGGTCTCTCTTATTGACTGCACTCTTCTGGAAGACCCCGAGGGGACAGATGATGAGTGTAAGCACCACAATGTTTCATTCCTACCTCACTGAAATATGGAGCATGTATACGGTGCTGTATAATGTATGATTCCTGTATACACAGTGTAAGATATGGTACAAGATGTAGTGGCACAATTTGATGAGCTATACTATAGACTCCCTGGAAGTTTCATCTGTTCTTCATCATTTAGAAGTACAATAAACCTCTCATTTATGCCATAGTAATGACCCATTTCTCCTATTCACCTCTGTTTTTGTTTTGCCCAAAGCCAAACCAGACAAGGGTGTACAGGACATGGAGCATCTGGACTTTAAGATCGTGGTGGAGCCTAAAGAAGGCCAGTCGTTTACAGTGATCCTGGTGGCCTCCTCGCGGCAGGAGAAATCTGCCTGGACCAGTGACATCAGCCAGGCACGTTTGTTCTGCTCTGCATGCATTGCATCTGTCTCTCTCCACCAGGGAGACATGGGTGTCTGTCTGCAGAGTGACTGTACTCACACCTTTCCTCTCCCTCATTCCTTCTCTTCTTCTCTCTTACAGTGCATAGACAACATCCGCTGCAATGGGCTTATGATGAACGCATTTGAGGAGAACTCTAAAGTCACCGTGCCACAGATGATCAAGTGAGCCCCATTCACAATCACAGCAAAACAGTCAATGAGATGTTCATGCAACAGGCAGATCTTTGTGATGTCTTTATTTGTGTGTTCTAGTGTTTTCATATGTGTTTGTGTGTTTTTCTGTGAGCAGGTCCGACGCCAGCCTGTACTGTGACGACGTGGACATCCGTTTCAGTAAGATGATGAACTCGTGTAAGGTGTTGCAGATCCGCTATGCCAGCGTGGAGAGACTCCTGGAGAGGCTGACAGACCTGCGCTTCCTCTCCATTGACTTTCTCAACACCTTCCTGCACTCCTACCGCGTGTTCACCAGCGCCAACGTGGTGCTGGACAAACTCATCACCATCTACAAGAAACCCATCAGTGCCATCCCAGCCCGGTAAGGCRATAAAGGAGCTGCTAGTGCTTTAGCCTTGACTTTGACAAACACAGTCAGCAGAATGTCTAGATCTATCTCATGCGTGGTGCTTTAGCTGTTTAAAGAAGATACATTGTCAGTGTTTTTGCATTGCAATGTCCCCGACACAGTAAAGAGGGCTGTAGTTAGGGCTGATGACGATAACATCTCCTGACAGGCCCAGCAGCCTCTGGCCTCCTCTGGCTGCCTCTATCTCTTTTAGCCCACCACTGATTCCCTCACAGCTCTACTTCCACAGCCCACAGTATTAGGTATTTTTAACCACGTCCTGTGTCTGTGTGTCTATGTGTGTGTGTGCATTTATGTTTTGANTGTGTGTGTGTGTGTGTGTGTGTGTGTGTGTGTGTGTGTGTGTGTGTGTGTGTGTGTGTGTGTGTGTGTGTACGCAATCTTGTATGCAAGTGTGTGTGATTCACCTGCCCCTATTCATTTTCTGTCACTCCAGATTCCCCGCTACATTCTTACTCTCCATGAGCTCCTGGCCCACACACCACATGAGCATGTGGAGAGGACAAGTCTGGACTACGCCAAGTCAAAGCTGGAGGAGCTGTCCAGGTACACCTGCCCTACCACCTTATAGCGCCAAAGCAGCACACAGGACACCTCAGTTTACCATGCTTACTGTACAGAATGCATACACACTGACAGTGAATACAATGACATTCCAAATGTGAAAAGACCAACCTCTCTGCCCCTAGAATCATGCATGACGAGGTGAGTGAGACAGAGAACATCAGGAAGAACCTGGCCATTGAGCGCATGATCGTAGAAGGCTGCGAGATCCTCCTTGACACCAGCCAGACGTTTGTCAGACAAGGTAAGCTCTGAGAGAAGATACACAAAGGAACCCAAGATCCCACATAAAGGCAGAAACATAGAGGTGGATTTTCTACCTCGCAACTGTTTGACTGCCAGTGCCTTTGTGTTCTCACAACTTCAAACCTCCATAGGCCTACCTGAGCCTCCATAAGGAAAGACTTAACCAGCGGCTTGGGCAATATAATCCTGTCTGCCTTTATAGCATGTACTGAAAGTGGGCCGACTCTTTCATTTCCAAGGGTAATCAGGCTGTTGGGAGGCAATCCGACAGTGAGCCAGGGACTGTAAATGTCATACATCCCCAACGGACTTTGATGGACATATAAAGAAAAGGAAAATCATATAGAGATATGGTTTAACCCTACAGTATGTATATATCCCCCCCAGTCATTGAACAGGTGAAGGAGGCCTCTCCCAGTCTTGCAGTACAGTTGATCTGTGGGCTCTCATCACTAACTGGACTCCCTGCTGTATGTCTCTCCCCCTTCTGCCATACAGGCTCTCTCATCCAGGTGCCAATGAGTGAGAAGGGTAAGATTACCCGTGGGCGACTGGGCTCTCTGACTCTGAAGAAGGAAGGGGAGAGGCAGTGCTTCCTCTTCTCCAAGCATGTCATCATCTGCACCAGGGGCTCTGGAGGGAAGCTGCACCTCACCAAGGTGGGCCTGCCCTGGGCTGCTGAGCCTACTATACAATCTCTTAAGATGCATCCTGGACCAAAATAAATTACAATACATAGATGAGGCTTTCGTTAATACCAATACTTATAATCATGGTCCTATGATATTGAAGTCAACCCATCCTCTTAAGGAGTCCCTTGTAGGTCTATATGTGTTGCTACATAATAATGTAAGTCATATTGTTATTGATTATTCAGTAGTGGAGGGGATTCTTGGAATGTGGTTGTGAGTGTGCTTATGCATATTGTATGTTGTTCTCAGAATGGAGTGGTCTCTCTTATTGACTGCACTCTTCTGGAAGACCCAGAGGGGACAGATGATGAGTGTAAGCACTGCACTGTTTCATTCATATCTCACTGAAATATGGAGCACATATGCTTACTGTATGTAGAGTGTAACATATGATACGTTTAGTATTACACTTTTATGAAGTATACTAGCTATAGCCTCCCTGCAAGTTTCATCTGTTCATCATCATTTAGAAGTACAATAAACCTCTCATTTATGCCATGGTAATGACCCATTTCTCCTATTCACCTCTGTGTTTGTTTTGCCCAAAGCCAAACCAGACAAGGGTGTACAGGACATGGAGCACCTGGACTTTAAAATCGTGGTGGAGCCTAAAGAAGGCCAGTCGTTCACAGTGATCCTAGTGGCCTCCTCGCGGCAGGAGAAATCTGCCTGGACCAGTGACATCAGCCAGGCACGTCTGCTCTGCTCTCCTCTGCTTTACTCTGCATGCATCACGTCTGTCTGTCTCCAGCAGGGAGACATGTGGCCTGGATGTCTGTCTGCAGAGTGGCTGTACTCACACCTTTCCTCTCCCTTAACCTTCCCTTCTTCTCTCTTACAGTGCATAGACAACATCCGCTGCAATGGGCTTATGATGAATGCATTTGAGGAGAACTCTAAAGTCACTGTGCCACAGATGATCAAGTAAGCCCCATTCACAACTACAGCCAAACAGTCAATGGGATTATCATGGTGTCTTTATTTGTGTGTTCTAGTGTTTTCATATGTGTTTGTGGGTTTTTTCTGTGAGCAGGTCTGACGCCAGCCTGTACTGCGATGACGTGGACATCCGTTTCAGTAAGATGATGAACTCATGTAAGGTGCTGCAGATCCGCTATGCCAGTGTGGAAAGACTTCTAGAGAGACTGACCGACCTGCGCTTCCTCTCGATCGACTTCCTCAACACCTTCCTGCATTCCTACCGCGTGTTCACCAGCGCCGATGTGGTGCTGGACAAACTCATCACTATCTACAAAAAGCCCATCAGTGCCATCCCAGCCCGGTAAGGCCATAAAAGAGCTGCTAATGCTTTACCATTTAGCCTTGACTTTGACCAAGAAGAAAAATCTCTAAATCTATCTCATGCCTAGTGCTGTTTAAAGATGATACATTGTCAGTGTTTTTGCATGGCCATGGCCCCTACACAGTAAAGAGGGCTGTAGTTAGGGCTGATGACGATAACATCTCCTGACAGGCCCAGCAGCCTCTGGCCTCCTCTGGCTGCCTCTCTCTCCTCTAGCCCACCACTAATCTCCTCACAGCTCTTTTTCCACAGCCCACAGTATTACTTCTTTACCGTGTGCGTTTGTGCGTGTGTGTGTGTGGGTATGTGCGTGGACGCGTGTTTGTGTGTCTGCGTGCCTGCATGTGTGTGTGATGGAAGGTGAGGTGAGGAGAGCTGGGTAGAGGTCATGTCTGTGTGTGTGATGGAAGGTGAGGTGAGGAGAGCTGGGTAGAGGTCATGTCTGTGTGTGTGATGGAAGGTGAGGTGAGGAGAGCTGGGTAGAGGTCATGTCTGTGTGTGTCAGTGTGGTTGGTGTGTGTTCTGTGTGAGAAGGCAGTAATTGGGCCCAGCCTCTTCTTCTGCCTGCCTAAGAGCGTCTCAGCAGGGCTTTGTCGCTGTCACCTTAGCAACTGGCCTCTCTGCTGCAGGACCCCACCCTCTCTGTTCTGCAGAGGATCTATAGTATGACATATTTATGGTGCATGTTGTCGACCAGAGCAGCGCTGACCCTCTCTCCGTCCCAGGAGTGTGAGCCTAGGACCCAGGCTCAGATCAGGGGGAGCTCCCTCCCCATGCCCACACCATGCAGCATGTTTTCATGTGGAGCCTGTCATGTCTCTGTGAGCCACCGCCACTCTGATACTTGTGTCAGCAGCATGGCTATTTGCTCTGTCACTCGCTGTGCTATTTATGGGAACCCGTGAGGTCGCAAGGAGGGTGGCAGTGAGTGGGAGAGGTTTTCAGCAACATTGTATCATATTCAAAAATGACAAGCGGGACTGCAGAAGCACCATCTTGCCTTGTTGCTGTTGACAATGTATTGATTTATTTACATTTTAGTCATTTAGCAGACACTCTTATCAAGAGCGACTTACAGTAGTGAGTGCATACATTTTCATTCGTACTGGTCCCCCGTGGGAATCGAACCCATAAGCCTCGCGCTGCAAGTGCCATGCTCTACCAACTGAGCCACACTGGACTATCAATACAACACAAAAAGACATGGATAATTCTGATCTCCTTGTTATTTGCAACACACTGAAGTGCTAAAGTACAACGCTACAGTACATCCTTCTGACTACAATAAAATGTGTTGTTTTTTAATGATGCAGATCCCTGGAGTTGTTCTTCGCCAGCAGTCAGAACAATAAACTCCTATATGGGGAGCCTCCCAAATCCCCCAGGGCCAGCCGTAAGTTCTCCTCCCCCCCTCCCCTGGCCATCACCAAGACATCGTCCCCTAACCGCCGCCGTAAACTCTCCCTCAACATCCCCATCATCACTGGGGGCAAGGCTCTGGAACTGGCCGCCCTCAGCTGCTCCTCCAACGGCTATGCAAGCATGTACTCCTCCATGTCCCCCTTCAGCAAGACCACCCTGGACATCAATAAGCTTTATGTCACCAGCCCCATCACCAGTAAGATCCCTGACGAGGGAGAGGGCAAGACAGACAAGGCAGAGGAGACCATTGTGTCTAAACAAGGTAATCCAGCTAAGGGGCGGGTGGGGTGGGTGGGTTATGTCCTTATTGGTGCTTCTTAAAAGGAATATTGGGCTATTTATATGAATATAGCACAGGATTTGTATCATGACATGTGTCTAGAATGTGGTATGTACTGACCTGTTTTGCGCTTGGTGTACTGTAGATATTTCAGTTCCGGAGGAAAGTGACATTGACCAAAACCAGAGCGATGACGCAGACCCAGAAACGTCTCCTATCAAGTCGCCAACCACCCCTAAAAACATGAAATGCAAAAACTCTTCAGGTACATTGTGTTCCAGACTGCACAGTGGTGTCATTATCACTGTGCCATGATACCAGAGCACCTGGATCACATGCTGGCATGCCACCTGCGTCCTCCCCTCAGCCAAAATGCCATATTTATCAAGAACTCAAATATGCTCTCCTGTTTGACAAGGGAAACAGTCAGAATTAAGAAATCAAAGCACCCATTTTCATTGTTAATTTTATATGCATTTTCCCTATTTATGTTATATCCTCCATCTCTGTTTTTATTAGAAATAGTCAAACATGATAGAGAAAAAGTATTTTCTACGCCTATTCAATTGCCAATGTGCATACACTCAAAGAATGCTAAACTTTGTGTTCAATGAACTCCGCCACACATAAAATTCATGCAGACTGTAACTTCGTGGCGAGAATAAGAACATGCTGGGAAAGCCAGCACTAGGAATGAGTAGGTGTTGGGGATACTTGTGTCATAGCAACTACAGTATGAGTGTGTTTCCCAGCCTGCCGCCCCCGGTAACGAGGTTGTTTTAGTACAAAACAGTCAGTGAAGAAGGCTTTTGTTGTCTGTCCCAGCTCCAGGCACGTACACAGATCAAATCAAATAAAACATTTTATTTGTCACATGCGCCGAATACAACAAGTGTAGACCTTATGGTGAAATGCTTACTTACAAGCGCTTAACTAACAATGCAGAGTAGGAAAATATTTGCTAAATAAACGAAAGTTAAAAAAGTAACACAATAAAATAACAACGAGGCTATATATGGGGGGTACCGGTACCGAGTCAATGTGCCGGGGTATGGGTTAGTCGAAGTAATTGAGGTCATATGTACGTGTAGGTAGGGGTAAAGGGACTATGCATAGATAATAAATAGCGAATAGCAGCAGTGTAAAAAAGGGGGTCAATGCAAATAGTCCGGGTAGCCATTTGATGAACTGCTCAGCAGTCTTATGGCATGGGAGTAGAAGCTTTTAAGGAGCCTTTTGGTCCTAGACTTGGCGCTCCGGTACCGTTTGCCATGCGGTAGCAGAGAGAACAGTCTATGACTTGGGTGGCTGGAGTCTTGGACAATTTTTAGGGCCTTCCTCTGACAACGCCTGGTATAGAAGTCTTGGATGGCAGGAAGCTTAGCCACAGTGATGTACTGGGCCTTACGCACTACCCTCTGTAACGCCTGGCGGTCGGATGCCGAGCAGTTGCCATACCAGGCAGTGATGCAACCAGTAAGGATGCTCTCGATGGTGCAGCTGTAGAACCTTTTGAGGATCTGAGGACCCATGGCAAATATTTTCATTCTCCTGAGGGGGATTTAGGTGTTGTCGTGCCCTCTTTACGACTGTCTTGATGTGTTTGGACCATGATAGTTTGTTGGTGATGTGGACACCAAGGAACTTGAAGCCCTCAACCTGCTCGAAGCCCTCAATTTGAGGGAGAGGTTGTTGTTCTGGCACCACACTGACAGGTCTCTGACCTCCTCCCTATAGGCTGTCTCATCGTTGTTGGTGATCAGGCCTACCATCGTTGTGTTGTTGGCAAACTTAATGATGGTGTTGGAGTCGTGCTTGGCCACGCAGTCGTGGGTAAACAGGGAGTACTGGAGGGGACTAAGCATGCACCCCTGAGGGGGCCCCGTGTTGAGGATCAGCGTGGCAGATGTGTGTTGCCTACCCTCACCACCTGGGGGCAGCCTGTCAGGAAGTCCAGGATCCAGTTGCAGAGGGAGGTGTTTAGGCCCAGGGTCCTTAGCTTAGTGATGAGCTTTGAGGGCACTATGTTGATGAACGTATTATAGTCAATGAACAACATTCTCACGTAGGTGTTCCTTTTGTTCAGGTGGGAAAGGGCAGTGTGGAGTGCAATTCAGATTGTGTCATCTGTGGATCTGTTGGGGCGGTATGCGAATTGGAGTGGGTTAGGCTTTCTGGGATGATGGTGATGATGTGAGACATGACCAGCCTTTCAAAGCACTTCATGGCTACAAATCAAATCAAATCAAATTTTATACATTCACATATACATATGTGAATGCTATGGTTTGGTAGTCATTTAGGCAGGTTACCTTGGCGTGCTTGGGCACAGGGACTATGGTGGTCTGCTTGGAACATATAGGTATTATAGACTCGGTCAGGGAGAGGTTGAAAATGTCAGTGAAGACACTTTCCAGTTGGTCCGCACATACTCTGAGTACACATCCTGGTAATCCGTCAGGCCCTGCAGCCTTGTGAATGTTGACCTGTTTAAAGGTCTTACTCACATTGGCGAGAGAGAGATTGATCACACAGTCATCCGGAACAACTTGTGCTCTCATGCATACTTCAGTGTTGCTTGCCTCGAACCATGCATAGAAGTAATTTAGCTTGTCTGGTAGGCTTGTGTCACTGGGCAGCTCGCAGCTGGGCTTCCCTTTGTAATCCGTAAGAGTTTGCAAGCCCTGCCATATCCGACAAGCGTCAGAGCCGGTGTAGTAAGATTCAATTTTCGTCCTGTATTAACGCTTTGCCTGTTAGATGGTTCGTCAGAGGGCATAGTGAGATTTCTTATAAGCGTCCGGATTAGTGTCCCACTCCTTGAAAGCGGCAGCTCTAGCCTTTAGCTCAGTGCAGATGTTGCCTGTAATCCATGGCTTCTGGTACTTACGAACACTGTGGGGACGATGTCATCGATGTATTTATTGATGAAGCCGATTACTCATGTGGTATGAATCTCAGAACATATTCCAGTCTGTGCTAGCAAAACAGTGTTGTAGCTTAGTATCTGTGTCATCTGACCACTTCCGTATTGAGCGAGTCACTGGTACTTCCTGCTCTAGTTTTTGCTTGTAAGCAGGAATCAGGAGGATAGAGTTATGGTCAGATTTGCCAAATGGAGGGCGAGGGAGAGCTTTGTACAGGTCTCTGCGTGTGGAGTAAAGGTGGTCTAGAGTTTTTTTTCCTCTGGTTGCACATGTGACATGCTGATAGATATTAGGTAAAACGGATTTAAGTTTTCCTACATTAAAGTCCCCCGGCCACTAGGAGCGCCGTTTCGTGATGAGCATTTGCTTATTTGCTTATGGCCTTACACAGCTCGTTGAGTGCGGTCTTAGTGCCAGCATTGGTTTGTAGTGGGAAATAGACAGCTGCAAAAAATATAGATAAACTCTCTCGTTAAAAAGTGAGGTCTACAGCTTATCATGAGGTACTCTACCTCAGGCGAGCAAAAACTTGAGGCTTCCTTAATTTTAGAGATCGCGCACCAGCTGTTATTGACAAATAGACACAAACCACCACCCCTCGTCTTACCGGAGGTAGCTGTTCTGTCTTGACGATGCACGGAAAACCCAGCCAACTGTATATTATCCATGTCGTCGTTCAGCCATGACTCGGTGAAACATAAGATATTCGTTTTTAATGTCCCGTTGGTAGGATAGTCTCGAATGGAGCTCATCTAATTTATTTTCCAATGATTGCACGCTGGCCAATAGGACAGATGGTAGAGGCGGGTTATCCACTCGCTGACGAATTCTCAAGGCACCCAGATCTGCGGCCCCTGTATCAGGGTCTCCTCTTCATGTGAATGACGGGGATTTGGGCCTGTTCTGGGAGCCGCAGTAAATCCTTTGCATCTGACTCAAAAAAAAATATTGTTCACTTCATGATGAGTAATCACTGTTCTGATATCCAGAAGCTCTTTTCGGTCATAAGACAGTGTCAGAAACATTATGTACAAAATAAGTTACAAACATGAAAAAACAAAAATAGCACAATTGGTATGGAGCCCATAAAACTTCAGCCATCCCCTCTGGTCTAAGGCTCTACCTGTGCAGAGCACATGCCCCTTCCATTCGCCAAAGTGCTTTTTTGGGGTTGTGGTACAATTCCCCCACAAAAGTTTTTGTATACCTTTGTTGTTCAGAACCCACTGCCCTCAAGTCGTCAGGTTTGCCACCACCCACCCCGTCCGTTGGTCGAGTCTTGAACCAGAATCTGTCTTTACAGGATATGTTGAATATGACAATTCTCTTTCAAGCCCAGGAAGCCATTCACCAACTTTTCCAGCTTAACTTTTTACGGCTGAGATTGGACTTGACAACAGCCAGTGAAAGTGCAGAGCGCCAATTTCAAACAACAGAAATCTCATAATTAAAATTCCTCAAACATACAAGTATTTTACACCATTTTAAAGATAAACTTGTTGTTAATTCCACCACAGTGTCCGATTTCCAAAAGGCTGTACGACGAAAGCACACCATCTGATTATGTTAGGTCAGTACCTAGTCACAGAAAAACACAGCCATTTTTCCAGCCAAAGAGAGGAGTCACAAAAAACTGAAATAGAGATACATGTCACGTTCGTCGTAACATTGAAGAGAGGACCAAGGCGCAGCGTGATACGTTATAATAAATTAGAAGAATGTATTTGTAACGAAGAATACTTAACAGACTTACAAAACAACAAATGAACGTGAAGCTATAATTTAAACAAGTGCAGACACAGGCAACTTACACATAGACAATCACCCACGAACTACCTAATGAATATGGCTGCCTAAATATGGTTCCCAATCAGAGACAACGATAGACAGCTGTCTCTAATTGAGAACCAATCTAGGCAACCATAGATATACATACACCTAGACTAGACACTGCCCCATAAACATACAAAACCCCTAGATAATACAAAACACATACATCCCCCATGTCACACCCTGACCTAACTAAAATAATAAAGAAAACAAAGATAACTAAGGCCAGGGCGTGACAATACAATTAATGACTAACCTTTGATGATCTTCATGGGACTTCATGTTACACAATACATGTATGTTTTGTTCGATAAAGTTCATATTTATATCCAAAAATCTCAGTTTACATTGGCGCGTTGTTCAGTAATGTTTTGCCTCCAAAACATCTGGTGATTTTGCAGAGAGCCACATCAATTTACAGAAATACTCATAATAAACATTGATAAAAGATACATGTGTTATACATGGAACTTTAGATAAACTTCTCAATGCAACCGCTGTGTCAGATTTCAAAAAAACTTTAGGGAAAAAGCACACCATTCAAATAATCTGAGTACGGCGCTCAGACACAAAAACAAGCCATACAGGTACCTGCCATGTTGTGGAGTCAACAGAAGTCAGAAATAGCATTATAAATATTCACTTACCTTTGATGATCTTCATCAGCATGCACTCCCAGGAATCCCAGTTCCACAATAAATGTTTGTTTTGTTCGATAAAGTCCATAATTTATGTCCAAATACCTCCTTTTTGTTCGCACGTTTAGTTCAAAAATCCAAATTCATGACGCGCAGGCCAGACAAAAAGTCAAACAATGCCATTACAGTTCGTAAAAACATGTCAAACGATGTATAGAATCAATCTTTAGGATGTTTTTACACATAAATCTTCAATAATGTTTCAACCGGAGAATTCCTTTGTCTTTAGAAACGAAAAGGAACGCAGCTACCTCTCACGGGGGCGCGCCTTTCTGAGCTCATGGCACTCTGCCAGACACCTGGTTGAAACAGCTCTCATTCCCTCATCCTTCACAGTAGAAGCCTGAAACAAGGTTCTAAAGACTTGACATCTAGTGGAAGCCTTAGGAAGTGCAATATGACCCCATAGTATATTGGATAGGCAAATCTACAAACCTCCTATTTCCCACTTCCTGGTTGGATTTTTTCTCAGGTTTTTACCTGCCATATGAGTTCTGTTATACTCAGACATCATTCAAACAGTTTTAGAAACTTCAGAGTGTTTTGTATCCAAATCTACTAATAATATGCATATCTTAGCTTCTGGGCCTGAGTAACAGGCAGTTTACGCTTATTCATCCAAGCTACTCAATACTGCCCCCAGCCATAAGAAGTTAATGTCAAATTACAGTCGGTACTTACCAAAGAATGTAGTTTCACTGAGCAACTATTGCTGCTATCCTGGCACGTACTTGAAAAAAAAAAAGAAATCGAAATCACAGGCAACCGAAAAATTGCCTTGTCTGGAAATGTAGATTAAGTGCTCTACCCTGCACCGTAGATGCTGCTGCCCTAGGTCCATAGTCATTGAACACTGATGTTTACATACGGTTTCACCCACGTCATATGTACAGTGAAGAACGAAAAAAAATACATTTCCAAAGATTTTACCGACTTACAGTTAAGGAAATCAGTCAATTGAAATGGTCTCACGATCTCACAGGTGAAGAAGCCGGATGCTGAGGTCCTGTTCTGGTGTCATTATTTATTTCAGCTCATGAAACACTTCACATGTTGCGTTTATATTTTTGTTCAGTATATACACACACACACAGTAGTCTAGCCAAGGCTCAGCCTATATAACTACTGCAGTACACCTTTGCTATTAATATACTGTCCATACTAGCTAGACACACCATCATATACATATTCCGGACTGAGACATTGCTCGTTCTGATATTTCATTATTGTAACATATACGCAGGGAGTCACAAGCAGTTGCCGAACATTTAAAAATGAACATTAAGAAAATACAAAAACAGGAGAAGCGTACTGAACGTAACCAAAACTGCCCAAAGACTATATGAAGGGAGAGTAATCAGGGTGGTGATGAAGTCCATGTGTGCAATGTAGGTTGCCAGGACCGGTGGTTAGTAGACTGGCAACGTCGACCGCCAGAGGGAGCAGGTGACAGTACCCCTGAGAGCACTCCTCAGGACCATACCCCTCCCAGTCCACCAAGTACTGAAGCCGACCCCCACGACGTCAGGAGTCCAGAAGGGACCTAACAGCATAGGCGGGGGTCCACTCGATGTACAGGGGAGGGGTGTTGCTGTGAATGGCATCAGCCAGGAACCACCTGGTAGTTGGTGGGGAGTTCTAAACGATAGGTTACCTCATTGACCCTACGAAGGACCTTGAAGGGCCCCACAAACTGGAGTCTCAGCTTCCACCAGGGCAGGTAGAGCGGGAAGTTCCTGGTTGAGAGCAAGACGCGATCACCAGGATGGAACACGGGAGCCTCACTGGTCCTGATGCCGGAACCACTCGTCCACTGAAGGGGCCTCTGTCTGGCTTGGAGTCCACAGAGCCAGGGTCGGCTGACATCCCAGGACGCACTGGAAGGGAGTCAGCCCGGTGGAGGAGTGACGAAGTGAGTTCTGAGCATATTCCACCCAGGGAAGTAACCGGACCCACTCCACCTGCCGGTCCTGGCAGTGTCTCCTTAGGAACCTCCCTAGCTCCTTGTTGGTCTTCTCCACCTGCCCGTTAGACTGAGGCCGATACCCAGATGCGAGGCTGACTGCGCCCCCCCAGCTTCTCCATAAAGGCTTTCCAGACCCGCGACATGAATTGGAGACCAAGGTCGGAAATGATGTCCTCTGGAAAGTCAGTGCCGGAAAACCTGCTGGACTAGTGCCTCGGTGACCTGGAGAGTGGTAGGTAGACCAGAGAGGGATAAAACAGGATTTCGAGAATCTGTCAACAACCAGAATAGTGGTAAAACCCATCAGAAAGAGAGAGATACATTACAAAGTCTATGGACAGATGTGACCAAGGCTGCTGAAGCACAGGAAGGTGAAGTAGTTTCCCTGCTGGAGCGTGCTGGGAACATTTAAATTGAGTATGACTTAACATAGTGGGTGACGTCCTGCACCAAAGTGGGTCACCAGTATTTATTGGAAAGGGATTAGATGGTGTGGGTGATATCTGGCTGCCCATAGGCGAGGGATGTGTGCCAGGATTAGCAGCCAATCTCTCACCAACGTGGGGACGTAGATTCCCTCTGGAGGGCATGTAGCAGGAGCGGGCTCCCTCTCCAGAGCCTGGCAGATATTCACATCTACGTCCCAAAACACAGGGCCAACGAAACGGGGGGGGCCGATTGATGGGTTGGAGGACACTCACAGGGCCCTCCACCGATGTGGAATCACAGGGTGCGGGAAAGCAGGTGCTCTGGTGATTGTCATCTTTGACCAGGAGATGGTGGGGTTATGAAGTTGGAGCCACAGGATGACTTCGTGTACGGGTGCAGTGATGAGGAAGGGAAGGCTTTCCTGGTGCTTGGGTCCCACGGTGAGGGTGAGTGGTGCTGTGACGTGCGTAATTATGCCGGATCCCAATGGTTGCATATCCAGGACTTAGAAAGGAAAGGCGAGTGGGTATGAAGTTAAGTTCAGGGAGGAGGCGAGGGCCTGGTCGATAAAGTTCCCCACGGCACCGGAGTCCACTAGAGCTGTAGAAACAACCCTTAAAGGACAGCCAGCAAAATGGGAACCAGAAAGGGTTTGGCGGAGAATGATAATTGAATACTCACACCTACCCTGGGAGACAGAATGTCACAGGGCTGTTCTAGTGGACCCCAGGCTGGAAAGCGCCGGACACCACTGATGCCCCTCTTAGCCGCAACAGGAACAGAGCATCAGCTGTCTCCGGCGTCGCCGCTCTGCTGCGGAGATGTGTGGCCCCTACCTCCATGGGTTCAGGCTCTACCTCAGGACAGCCAAAGGCGGGAGGTGAGTGGCGAACTGGACACCGGCACTCCCAAAGAAGGTTATCCAGACAGATGGCCAACGCGATGAGCGCATCCAAGGAGGTTGTCACCCCGACATGCCATCTCCATCTGGAGCTCGTCACACAGTCCACTGCAGAAAAGGGTGCCAGCTCATTCCAGCCGCTGGAGACTGCCACAGTCCGAAAGGTGAGGGAGTACTCTGCAGTGGTCTGGGCACCTTGCATGGGGTTGAACAAGTCACTCACCGCTCTCTGGAGGATGGTTGAAGACCACCATGAACTTATCATAGGAACCCAGCTCCTACTCTTCCCTCTCCCAGACGGCCGGAGCCCACACCCGTCCGGTCAGCAGGGAAATGACCATGGCAACCTTAGACCTCATGTGGTGGGGATCCCATCTGATAAGCAAAATACAGGGAGCACTGGAGTAGGACGCCACGGCATTTCTATGGAGTACGGTCATACTTCTCCAGAAGGGACAGTCAGGCGTCGCTGACCATTGTGACAACCTGTGGTAGGAGGCCCTCCGTTAGAGATGGAGAACCTCGCTAATGGTCTCGAAGCGATGGAGAACACAGAGGACCTCCTTCATGGTCGTACCCAGTAGAGCCAGCTGGTCATGGTGTTGGTGGAGTAGATGACCCTGTTCTTCAACAGGCAGGAAGATGTTTTAATCTTCTGCAGTTTCCATCATTTCTGAGGCAGTATACTGTCACGCATACACAGTGAGTCATGTGCAGAAAGTTATACATACAAGGATGAGCATGACCAAAACCAATACTGCCTGATGACTGTGGCTTACTGAAGGCTGTATGAAGGGAGAGTAATCAGGGTGGTGATGAAGACCAGGTGTGCTTAGCAGGTGTGTGCAATGATGGTTGCCAGGACCAGAGGTTAGTAAACCGGCAACGTTGAGCACCAGGGGAAGGGAGCAGGAGTAATCATGACAATTGTTTGGTATTACTGCACTGTTGGAGCGAGAAACATAAGCATCTGTAAAACATGTGTACAAGTCCAATAAAATGTGATATAGGGTATGTTTTTACAGTTATTGTATATTTCAGTTATTGATATTTTCTTTATTTAGTGTATTTTCATTCCATTACTAATATTGCAGGAGGTGCAGAAGACGTGAATGCGCACTTGCTCAAACAGGCATTTTTTTGGGTTGCATGTAACTTTTTATTTAGACTTTTTTTGGGGAGTACATACCATCCGGAACGGCAGTAATGACTATAGTGGCTCAGTGAATCTCCATTCTTTGGTAAGTACCGAATGTATGACATTATTAAGCTTGAAAAGCTGGTAAATGGCTAATTGACTGGCTACTTCCTGGGCTTAAATGAGAATGCCATATTCAACGTCTCCTTTGTAAACACAGATTCTGGTTCAGTAGCATCTGTTGATATGCCCTGTATGTAGCTCACGCACATCCGGTTGCGCCTTTTTCCCCAGTCTGCCCTGTACTGAGATTGCTTCTTACGAAAAAAGATTGCAGTTTAACTGTAGTACAATGCAGTATAACTGCACTTATTCTGCAATTACTGCGTCCAAAATATCACAGTTGACTGCAGTTTTAAAACGGCAATATTATTTTGTAAGAGGTGCTGGGTATCCAAATATGCATAGCTTGAGAGATTCGGTCACCGATTTGAGTGTGTGTAGCTAGCTACCTAGTTTAAATATCAACAGTACTGCCACAGCAGCATTACATTTGATTAACACTTGATAACACTTGATTTAGACTACATCATAAGCAATATTTGGTCTGGTTGGCTGATACGGGCAGCAGAGGTAAATCACAATCAGTAAAAGATATCGAGCTATTTACATTAATCATCAACATCAATGAACAGCTGATAGCCCACCCTCTTCCATATGTCAATTATGTCTTTAGGAGGCACTGTAACTCAATAGTGTGCAATTGCAGCCTGCAATTCGGGGCGTTCCTGCATGTGGGCTTTCGGAGCGTTCCTACATGCGCCCCCCTGGAAGCATCCCATTTGTTCTTTCATGAGCCCCGCCCCTCGTGCACCCTGTTGGTTCCTGCAGAAATCAAGCTCCCGCCTGCTGAACACCTGCCCTCACCGTCGTTAACAGAACTGCGGAAAACAATACCTGACAGGCAGGGGCAAAGGACACTGTCTACCGGTGTACGGATAGCTAGCTACCATTGTCGCCCCCGGCCCTTCTGTGGGGTTTATCGCGGATGGCATCCGTTATCGTGCATTAATGCCACCTGCTCTACTGGAGCACCCCGCCTACCACACAAAGAAATGGATCAATAGAACTATAAAGAGGGGTTCCTGCAGATGCAGGAATGCCCACATGCAGGAACAACCCAAGTTGCGTGCCGCAATTGCACCCTTCTCCTGTAACTAGCTTGCTTACAATTTGTGATGAGTGAATGTGTTGTTACATTTACATTACATTTAAGTCATTTAGCAGACGCTCTTATCCAGAGCGACTTACAAATTGGTGCATTCACCTTATGATATCCAGTGGAACAACCACTTTACAATAGTGCATCTAACTCTTTTAAGGGGGGGGTTAGAAGGATTACTTTATCCTATCCTAGGTATTCCTTAAAGAGGTGGGGTTTCAGGTGTCTCCGGAAGGTGGTGATTGACTCCGCTGACCTGGCGTCGTGAGGGAGTTTGTTCCACCATTGGGGTGCCAGAGCAGCGAACAGTTTTGACTGGGCTGAGCGGGAACTGTACTTCTCAGAGGTAGGGAGGCGAGCAGGCCAGAGGTGGATGAACGCAGTGCCTTGTTTGGGTGTAGGGCCTGATCAGAGCCTGAAGGTACGGAGGTGCCGTTCCCCTCACAGCTCCGTAGGCAAGCACCATGGTCTTGTAGCGGATGCGAGCTTCAACTGGGAAGCC